>NC_087397.1:19870000-19877500 GCF_031307605.1 Tribolium castaneum
TATAACGTAATTCGTTTTTTTGTGTCAGAATACGACGTTTTCTGTCTGTTTAATATAATTTTTTAAAAATAATAATAATAATAATAACAATAATAATAATAATAATAGTAATAGTAACAAAAGTAATAATAATGTTAATATTTTAATAAGGAAAAATGAAGCTTATTTTGTGTGTTACATGAGCGTTTTCTCATTTCTATGCAAAAGATCATGTGTGATCTGTGTTTTTAGGCAAGAAATTGTCTAAAATAAATCACTCATTTTAAAACTGGTATAAAGACATTTACTATACAAAAGTTATAATCGGTTTTTAATAATAATAATAATAATAATATAAACAATAATAATAATAATAATAATAGTAATAATAATAATAATAATAATAATAGTAGTAAATAATAATAATAATAATACTTATAATAATGAATTTCTTTCTAAATTAAAGCTTAGTTTTTCTAAGCAAAAATGAAGCTTATTTTGTGTTATCTGAGCCTTTTCTCATTTCTATGCAAGAGATCATCTGTGATCTGTGTTTTTAGGCAAGAAATTGTCTAAAATTAATAACTCATTTTAAAACTGGTATAAAAACATTTACTATACAAAAGTTATAATCGGTTTTTAATAATAATAATAATAATAATAATAATAATAATAATAATAGTAATAATAATAATAAAAATAATAGTAATAATAATAATAATAATAAAAATAATAATAGTAATAAAAGTAAGCTTAGTTTTCTAAGCACAAATGAAGCTAATTTTGTGTTATATGAGCGTTTTCTCATTTCTATGCAAGAGATCATCTGTGATCTGTGTTTTTAGGCAAGAAATTGTCTAAAATTAATAACTCATTGTAAAACTGGTATAAAAACATTTACTATACAAAAGTTATAATCGGTTTTTAATAATAATAATATTAATAATATTAATAATAATAATAATAATAGTAATAATAATAAAAATAATAGTAATAATAATAATAATAAAAATAATAGTAATAGTAGTAATAAAAGTAAGCTTAGTTTTCTAAGCAAAAATGAAGCTTATTTTGTGTTATATGAGCGTGTTCTCATTTCTATGCAAGAGATCATCTGTGATCTGTGTTTTTAGGCAAGAAATTGTCTAAAATTAATAACTCATTTTAAAACTGGTATAAAAACATTTACTATACAAAAGTTATAATCGGTTTTTAATAATAATAATATTAATAATAATAATAATAATAATAATAATAATAGTAATAATAATAAAAATAATAGTAATAATAATAATAATAAAAATAATAGTAATAGTAGTAATAAAAGTAAGCTTAGTTTTCTAAGCAAAAATGAAGCTTATTTTGTGTTATATGAGCGTGTTCTCATTTCTATGCAAGAGATCATCTGTGATCTGTGTTTTTAGGCCAGAAATTGTCTAAAATTAATAACTCATTTTAAAACTGGTATAAAAACATTTACTATACAAAAGTTATAATCGGTTTTTAATAATAATAATATTATTAATAATAGTAATAATAATAATAATAATAATAATAATAATAATAATAGTAATAATAATAAAAATAATAGTAATAATAATAATAATATTAAAATAATAATAATAGTAGTAATAAAAGTAAGCTTAGTTTTCTAAGCAAAAATGAAGCTTATTTTGTGTTATATGAGCGTTTTCTCATTTCTATGCAAGAGATCATCTGTGATCTGTGTTTTTTGGCAAGAAATTGTCTAAAATTAATAACTCATTTTAAAACTGGTATAAAAACATTTACTATACAAAAGTTATAATCGGTTATTAATAATAATAATATTAATAATAATAATAATAATAATAATAATAATAATAATAATAATAGTAGTAATAAAAGTAAGCTTAGTTTTCTAAGCAAAAATGAAGCTTATTTTGTGTTAGATGAGCGTTTTCTCATTTCTTTGCAAAAGATCATGTGTGATCTGTGTTTTTAGGCAAACTAAGCCATTTTATAATTTTTAATATTTAACAAAAAATTGCTTTAAAATAAAATGTTTGAAAAACTGAAATTAAACTAAATTAATTGTGTCTAACACTTTAGTAAAAAAAAAAAAGGAGACATAAAAGTCACTAAAGTCTTAGAGTTGTCTTTAGTCGTCATATTAATAACAATAACATTTATAATAACAATACTAGTAGTACTAAATTTGCTTATATGGAAGCGCTTAATTAAGGTAACAGTTTTTTTGTTTTTTGCTTATATCTCGAAAACAGTTACTTCTATCAATTTTTAACTTTTCACCAAAATTAAAGGTGATAAAATTTCCTATAAAATAGTTATTTGCATTTTTCATGTAGAACTAACCATAAGCGAGATATAAGTTTGAAAATAATTAATAATTAAAAAAAAATGTGTTTTAACAGAAAATGTCTTGTGATTTAAAATACACTTAATTTAATGGGTTCAATACTTTATTAGAAGAAAAAGGAGGTGACATAAAAGTCACTGAAGTCTTCAGAGTCGGTTTTAAATGCTGCATTTTCGTCTTCGTCTCAAACATTGAAAACTGAATTACATTTTTGTTCATAAAAGTTACAGTTTTCTTATTGGTTTTTTGCTTATATCTCGATAACTGTTACTCCTATCCATTTTTATGTTTCTCTCAAAATTAAAGCAGATAAAATTTCCTACAAAATCGTTATTTGCATTTTTCTTGTAGGACCAACCATAAGCGAGTTATAGAGTTGGATATAAATAATCTTTAACAAAAATTAGCTTTAAAATAAAATGTTTGAAAAACCGAAATTAAACTAAATTAATTGAGTCTAACACTTTAGTAGAGGAAAAAGGAGAAGACATAAAAGTCACTAATGGTTTCAGAGTCGTCTTTAGTCGTCATATTAATAACAATAACATTAACAATAATAATACTAATAGTACTAAATTTGCTTACATGCAAACGCTTAATTAAGGTAACAGTTTTTTGGTTTCTTGCTTATATCTCGAAAACAGTTACTTATATCAATTTTTATTTTTTCACTAAAATTAAAGCTGATAAAATTTCCTACAAAATAGTTATTTGCATTTTTCATGTAAGACTAACCATAAGCGAGATATAAGTTTAAAAATTATTAATATTTAAATAAAAGTGCTTTAACAGAAAATGTCTTGTGATTTAAAACACACTTAATTTATTGGGTCCAATACTTTATTAGAAGAAAAAGGAGGTGACATAAAAGTCGCTGAAGTCTTCAGAGTCGTTTTTAAATGCTGCATTTTTGCCTTCGTCACATTGAAATCTGAATTACATTTTTGTTCAGTAACTGTAACAGTTTTCACTTTGGTTTTTTGCTTATATCTCAAAAACAATTACTTTTATCAATTTTTATCTTTTTTTCAAAATTAAAGCTGATAAAATTTCCTACAAAATAGTTATTTGCATTTTTCATGTAGGACTAACCATAAGCGAGATATAAGTTTGAAAATAATTAATATTTAAAACAAAAGTGCTTTAACAGAAAATGCCTTGTGATTTAAAATACACTTAATTTATTGGATCCAATAATTTATTAGAAGAAAAAGGAGGTGACATAAAAGTCACTGAAGTCTTCAGAGTCGTTTTTAAATGCTGCATTTTTGTCATCGTCTTAAACATTGAAAACTGAATTACATTTTTGTTCAGTAACAGTTACAGTTTTCTTCTTGGTTTTTTGCTTATATCTCGAAAACAGTTACACCTATCAAATTTTATCTTTCTTTCAAAATTAAAGCTGATAAAATTTCCTACAAAATTGTTATTTGCATTTTTTTGTAGGACCAACCATAAGCGAGTTATAGACTTGGATATAAATAATATTTAACAAAAATTTGCTTTAAAATAAAATGTTTGAAAAACTGAAATTAAACTAATTTAATTGTGTCGAACACTTTAGTAGAGAAAAAAGAAAAAGACATAGAAGTCACTAAAGGTTTCAGAGTCGTCCTTAGTCGTCATATTAATAACAATAACATTAATAATAATAATACTAATAGTACTAAATTTGCTTATATGCAAACGCTTAATTAAGGTAACAGTTTTTTTGTTTCTTGCTTATATCTCGAAAACAGTTATTCCTATCAATTTTTATCTTTTTACTAAAATTAAAGCTGATAAAATTTCCTACAAAATAGTTATTTGGATTTTTCATGTAGGACTAACCATAAGCGAGATATAAGTTTGAAAATAAATAATATTTAAAAAAAAGTGCTTTAACAGAAAATGTTTTGTGATTAAAATACACTTAATTTAATGGGTCCAATACTTTATTAGAAGAAAAAAGAGGTGACATAAAAGTCACCAAAGTCTTGAGAGTGGTTTTTAGTCGTCATAGATATATGCAAGCGCTTAATTAAGGTAACAGTTTCTTGCTTATATCTCAAAAACAGTTACTCCTATCAATTTTTATCTTTTTTTTCAAAATTAAAGCTGATAAAATTTCCTACAAAATAGTTATTTGCATTTTTCTTGTAGGACCAACCATAAGCAAGTTATGGAGTTGGATATAAATAATCTTTAACAAAAATTTGATTTAAAATAAAATGTTTGAAAAACCGAAATTAAACTAAATTAATTAAGACTAACACTTTAGTGGAGGAAAAAGGAGAAGACATAAAAGTCACCAAAGTCTTGAGAGTCGTTTTTAGTCGTCATATTAATAACAATAACATTTATAATAATAATACTAATAATACTAAATTTGCTTATATGCAAGCGCTTAATTAAGGTAACAGTTTCTTGCTTATATCTCGAAAACAGTTACTCCTATCAATTTTTATCTTTTTACTAAAATTAAAGCTGATAAAATTTCCTACAAAATAGTTATTTGCATTTTTCATGTAGGACTAACCATAAGCGAGATATAACTTTAAAAATTATTAATATTAAAAAAAAGTGCTTTAACAGAAAATGTATTGTGATTTAAAATACACTTAATTTATTGGGTCCAATACTTTATTAGAAGAAAAAGGAGGTGACATAAAAGTCGCTGAAGTCTTCAGAGTCGTTTTTAAATGCTGCATTTTCGTCTTCGTCTCAAACATTGAAAACTGAATTACTTTGTTTTAAATATTAATTATTTTCAAACTTATATCTCGCATATGGTTAGCTATATATGAAAAATGCAAATAACTATTTTGTAGGAAATTTTATCAGCTTTAATTTTAGTAAAAAGATAAAAATTGATAGGAGTAACTGTTTTCGAGATATAAGCAAGAAACCAAAAAACTGTTACCTTAATAAAGCGTTTGCATATAAGCAAATTTAGTACTATTAGTATTATTATTATTAATGTTATTGTTATTAATATGACGACCAAAAACGACTCTGAAGACTTTGGTGACTTTTATGTCTTCCCCTTTTTCCTCCACTAAAGTGTTAGTCTTAATTAATTTAGTTTAATTTCGGTTTTTCAAACATTTTATTTTAAAGCAAATTTTTGTTAAAGATTATTTATATCCAACTCTATAACTCGCTTATGGTTGGTCCTACAAGAAAAATGCAAGTAACTATTTTGTAGAAAATTTTATCAGCTTGAATTTTGAAAAGAAGATAAAAATTGATAGGAGTAACTGTTTTCGAGATATAAGCAAAAAACCAATAAGAAAACTGTAACTGTTACTGAACAAAAATGTAATTCAGTTTTCAATGTTTGAGACAAAGACGAAAATGCAGCATTTAAAATCGACTCTAAAGACTTCAGTGACTTTTATGTCACCTCCTATTTCTTCTAATAAAGTATTGGACCCATTAAATTAAGTGTATTTTAAATCACAAGACATTTTCTGTTAAAGCACTTTTTTTTTAAATATTAATTATTTTCAAACTTACATCTCGCTTATGGTTAGTCCTACATAAAAAATGCAAATTACTATTTTGTAGGAAATTTTATCAGCTTTAATTTTAGTAAAAAGATAAAAATTAATAGGAGTAACTGTTTTCGAGATATAAGCAAGAAACCAAAAAACTGTTACCTTAATTAAGCTCTTGCATATAAGCATATTTAGTACTAAAAACAACTCTGAAGACTTTGGTGACTTATATGTCTTCTCCTTTTTCCTCTACTAAAGTGTTAGACCCAATTAATTTGGTTTAATATCGGTTTTTCAAACATTTTATTTTAAAGCAAATTTTTGTTAAAGATTATTTATATCCAACTCTATAACTCGCTTATGGTTGGTCCTACAAAAAAATGCAAATAACTATTTTGTAGGAAATTTTATCAGCTTTAGTTTTAGTAAAAAGATAAAAATTGATAGGAGTAACTGTCTTCGAGATATAAGCAAGAAACCAAAAAACTGTTACCTTAATAAAGCGCTTGCATATAAGCAAATTTAGTACTATTAGTATTATTATTATTAATGTTATTGTTATTAATATGACGATTAAAAACGACTCTGAAGTCTTTGGTGACTTTTACGTCTCCTCCTTTTTCCTCTACTAAAGTGTTAGACCCAATTAATTTAGTTTAATTTCGGTTTTTCAAACATTTTATTTTAAACCAAATTTTTGTTAAAGATTATTTATATCCAAGTCTATAACTCGCTTATGGTTGGTCCTACAAAAAAATGCTAAAAACTATTTTGTAGAAAATTTTATCAGCTTTAATTTTGAAGGAAAGATAAAAATTTATAGGAGTAACTGTTTTCGAGATATAAGCAAAAAACCAAAGTGAAAACTGTAACAGTTACTGAACAAAAATGTAATTCAGTTTTCAAAGTTTGAGACGTAGACGAAAATGCAGCATTTAAAAACGACTCTGAAGACTTCAGTGACTTTTAAGTCACCTCCTTTTTCTTCTAATAAAGTATTGGACCCAATAAATTAAGTGTATTTTAAATCACAAGACATTTTTTGTTAAAGCACTTTTTTTTTAAATATTGATTATTTTCAAACTTATATCTCGCTTATACTTGGTCCTACAAGAAAAATGCAAATAACTATTTTGTAGGAAATTTTATCAGCTTTAATTTTAGTAAAAAGATAAAAATTGATAGGAGTAACTGTTTTCGAGATATAAGCAAGAAACCAAAAAACTGTTACCTTAATAAAGCGCTTGCATATAAGCAAATTTAGCACTATTAGTATTATTATTATTAATGTTATTGTTATTAATATGACGACCAAAAACGACTCTGAAGACTTTGGTGACTTTTATATCTTCTCCTTTTTCCTATACTAAAGTGTTAGACTCAATTAATTTAGTTTAATTTAGGTTTTTCAAACATTTTATTTTAAAGCAAATTTTTGTTAAAGATTATTTATATCCAACTCTATAACTCGCTTATGGTTGGTCTTACAAAAGAACTGCACATAACTATTTTGTAGGAAATTTTATCAGCTTTAATTTTGAAAGAAAGATAAAAATTGATAGGAGTAATTGTTTTCGAGATATAAGCAAAAAACCAAAGTGAAAACTGTTACAGTTACTAAACAAAAATGTAATTCAGTTTTCAATGTTTGAGACGAAGACGAAAATGCATCATTTAAAAACG
>NC_087397.1:19887500-19932500 GCF_031307605.1 Tribolium castaneum
TTATAGAGTTGGATATAAATAATCTTTAACAAAAATTTTCTTTAAAATAAAATGTTTGAAAAACCGATATTAAACCAAATTAATTGGTTCTAACACTTTAGTAGAGGAAAAAGGAGAAGACATAAAAGTCACCAAAGTCTTCAGAGTGGTTTTTAGTACTAAATTTGCTTATATGCAAGCGCTTAATTAAGGTTACAGTTTTTTGGTTTCTTGCTTATATCTCGAAAACAGTTACTCCTATTAATTTTTATCTTTTTACTAAAATTAAAGCTGATAAAATTTCCTACAAAATAGTAATTTGCATTTTTTATGTAGGACTAACCATAAGCGAGATGTAAGTTTGAAAATAATTAATATTTAAAAAAAAAGTGCTTTAACAGAAAATGTCTTGTGATTTAAAATACACTTAATTTAATGGGTCCAATACTTTATTAGAAGAAAAAGGAGGTGACATAAAAGTCACTGAAGTCTTCAGAGTCGATTTTAAATGCTGCATTTTCGTCTTTGTCTCAAACATTGAAAACTGAATTACATTTTTGTTCAGTAACAGTTACAGTTTTCTTATTGGTTTTTTGCTTATATCTCGAAAACAGTTACTCCTATCAATTTTTATCTTTTTTCAAAATTCAAGCTGATAAAATTTCCTACAAAATTGTTATTTGCATTTTTCTTGTAGGACCAAGTATAAGCGAGTTATAAAGATGGATATAAATAATATTTAACAAAAATTTGCTTTAAAATAAAATGTTTGAAATACTGAAATTAAACTAAATTAATTGTGTCTAACACTTTAGTAGAGGAAAAAGGAGAAGACATAAAAGTCACCAAAGTCTTGAGAGTCGTTTTTAGTCGTCATATTAGTAACAATAACATTAATAATAATAATACTAATATTACTAAATTTGCTTATATGCAAGCGCTTAATTAAGGTAACAGTTTCTTGCTTATATTTCGAAAACAGTTACTCCTATCAATTTTTATTTTTTTACTAAAATTAAAGCTGATAAAATTTCCTACAAAATAGTTATTTGCATTTTTCTTGTAGGACCAAGTATAAGCGAGTTATAAAGATGGATATAAATAATATTTAACAAAAATTTGCTTTAAAATAAAATGTTTGAAATACTGAAATTAAACTAAATTAATTGTGTCTAACACTTTAGTAGAGGAAAAAGGAGAAGACATAAAAGTCACTAAAGGTTTCAGAGTCGTCTTTAATCGTCATACAAATAACAATAACATTAATAATAATAATACTAATAGTACTAAATTTGCTTGTATGCAAACGCTTAATTAAGGTGACAGTTTTTTGGTTTCTTGCTTATATCTCGAAAACAGTTACTCCTATCAATTTTTATTTTTTTACTAAAATTAAAGCTGATAAAATTTCCTACAAAATAGTTATTTGCATTTTTCTTGTAGGACCAAGTATAAGCGAGTTATAAAGATGGATATAAATAATATTTAACAAAAATTTGCTTTAAAATAAAATGTTTGAAATACTGAAATTAAACTAAATTAATTGTGTCTAACACTTTAGTAGAGGAAAAAGGAGAAGACATAAAAGTCACTAAAGGTTTCAGAGTCGTCTTTAATCGTCATACAAATAACAATAACATTAATAATAATAATACTAATAGTACTAAATTTGCTTGTATGCAAACGCTTAATTAAGGTGACAGTTTTTTGGTTTCTTGCTTATATCTCGAAAACAGTTACTCCTATCAATTTTTATCTTTTTACAAAAATTAAAGCTGATAAAATTTCCTACAAAATAGTTATTTGCATTTTTTTTGTAGGACCAAGTATAAGCGAGTTATAAAGATGGATATAAATAATATTTAACAAAAATTTGCTTTAAAATAAAATGTTTGAAATACTGAAATTAAACTAAATTAATTGTGTCTAACACTTTAGTAGAGGAAAAAGGAGAAGACATAAAAGTCACCAAAGTCTTGAGAGTCGTTTTTAGTCGTCAAACTAATAACAATATCCTTAATAATAATAATACTAATAGTACTAAATTTGCTTGTATGCAAACGCTTAATTAAGGTGACAGTTTTTTGGTTTCTTGCTTATATCTCGAAAACAGTTACTCCTATCAATTTTTATCTTTTTACTAAAATTAAAGCTGATAAAATTTCCTACAAAATAGTTATTTGCATTTCTTTTGTAAGACCAAACATAAGCGAGTTATAGAGTTGGATAACAAAAATTTGCTTTAAAATAAAATGTTTGAAAAACCGAAATTAAACTAAATTAATTGGGTCTAACTCTTTAGTAGAGGAAAAAGGAGTAGACGTAAAAGTCCCCAAAGTCTTCAGAGTCGTTTTTAATCGTCATATTATTAACAATAACATTAATAATAATAATACTAATAGTACTAAATTTGCTTATATGCAAACGCTTAATTAAGGTAACAGTTTTTTGGTTTCTTGCTAATATCTCGAAAACAGTTACTTCTATCAATTTTTATCTTTTTACTAAAATTAAAGCTGAAAAAATTTCCTACAAAATAGGTATTTGCATTTTTCATGTAGGACTAACCATAAGCGAGATAAAAGTTTGAAAATAATTAATATTAAAAAAAAAAGTGCTCTAACAGAAAACGTCTTGTGATTTAAAATACATTTAATTTATTGGGTCCAATACTTTATTAGAAGAAAAAGGAGGTGACATAAAAGTCACTGAAGTCTTCAGAGTCGTTTTTAAATGCTGCATTTTTGTCATCGTCTCAAACATTGAAAACTGAATTACATTTTTGTTCCGTAACAGTTACAGTTTTCTTCTTGGTTTTTTGCTTATATCTCGAAAACAGTTGCACCTATCAAATTTTATCTTTCCTTCAAAATTAAAGCTGATAAAATTTCCTACAAAATAGTTATTTGCATTTTTTTGTAGGACCAACCATAAGCCAGTTATAGAGTTGGATATAAATAATCTTTAACAAAAATTTTCTTAAAATAAAATGTTTGAAAAACCGATATTAAACTAAATTAATTGGGTCTAACACTTTAGTAGAGGAAAAAGAAGAAGACATAAAAGTCACCAAAGTCTTCAGAGTTGTTTTTAGTACTAAATTTGCTTATATGCAAGCGCTTAATTAAGGTAATAGTTTTTTGGTTGCTTGCTTATATCTCGAAAACAGTTACTCCCATCAATTTTTATCTTTTTACTAAAATTAAAGCTGAAAAAATTTCTTACAATATAGTTATTTACATTTTTCATGTAGGACTAGCCATAAGCGAGATATAAGTTTGAAAATAATTAATATTTAAAAAAAAAGTGCTTCAACAGAAAATGTTTTGTGATTTAAAATACACTTAATTTATTGGGTCCAATACTTTATTAGAAGAAAAAGGAAATGACATAAAAGTCACTAAAGTTTTCAGAGTCGTTTTTAAATGCTGCATTTTCGTTTTCGTCTCAAACATTGAAAACTGAATTACATTTTTGTTTAGTAACAGTTACAGTTTTCTTATTGGTTTTTTGCTTATATCTCGAAAACAGTTACTCCTATCAATTTTTATCTTTCTTTCAAAATTCAAGCTGATAAAATTTCCTACAAAATAGTTATTTGCATTTTTCTTGTAGGACCAACCATAAGCGAGTTATAGAGTTGGATATAAATAATATTTAAGAAAAATTTGCTTTAAATTAAAATGTTTGAAAAACTGGAATTAAACTAACTTAATTGTGTCGAACACTTTAGTAGAGGAAAAAGAAAAAGACATAGAAGTCACTAAAGGTTTCAGAGTCGTCTTTAGTCGTCATATTAATAACAATAACATTAATAATAATAATAGTAATAGTACTAAATTTGCTTATATGCAAACGCTTAATTAAGGTAACAGTTTTTTGGTTTCTTGCTTATATCTCGAAAACAGTTACTCCTATCAATTTTTATCTTTTTACTAAAATTAAAGCTGATAAAATTTCCTACAAAATAGTTATTTGCATTTTTCATGTAGGACTAACCATAAGCGAGATATAAATTTGAAAATAATTAATATTTAAAAAAAAGTGCTTTAACAGAAAATGTCTTGTGATTAAAATACACTTAATTTAATGGGTCCAATACTTTATTAGAAGAAAAAGGAAGTGACATAAAAGTCACTGAAGTCTTCAAAGTCGTTTTTAAATGCTGCATTTTCGTCTTCGTCTCAAACATTGAAAACTGAATTACTTTGTTTTAAATATTAATTATTTTCAAACTTATATCTCGCTTATGGTTAGCTATACATGAAAAATGCAAATAACCATTTTGTAGGAAATTTTATCAGCTTTAATTTTAGTAAAAAGATAAAAATTGATAGGAGTAACTGTTTTCGAGATATAAGCAAGAAACCAAAAAACTGTTACCTTAATTAAACGCTTGCATATAAGCAAATTTAGTACTATTTGTATTATTATTATTGATGTTATTGTTATTAATATGACGACTAGAAACGACTCTGAAAACTTTGGTGACTTTTATGTCTTCTCCTTTTTCCTATACTAAAGGTTTTTCAAACATTTTATTTTAAAGCAAATTTTTGTTAAAGATTATTTATATCCAACTCTATAACTCGCTTATGGTTGGTCTTACAAAAAAATGCAAATAACTATTTTGTAGGAAATTTTATCAACTTTAATTTTGAAAGATAGATAAAAATTGATTTAAGTAATTGTTTTCGAGATATAAGCAAAAAACCAAAGTGAAAACTGTTACAGTTACTGAACAAAAATGTAATTCAGTTTTCAATGTTTGAGGCGAAGACGAAAATGCAGCATTTAAAATCGACTCTGAAGACTTCAGCGACTTTTATGTTACCTCCTTTTTCTTCTAATAAAGTATTGGACCCAATAAATTAAGTGTATTTTAAATCACAAGACATTTTCTGTTAAACCACTTTTTTTTTAAATATTAATAATTTTCAAACTTATATCTCGCTTATGGTTAGTCTTACATGAAAAATGCAAATAACTATTTTGTAGGAAATTTTATCAGCTTTAATTTTAGTAAAAAGATAAAAATTGATATAAGTAACTGTTTTCGAGATATAAGCAAGAAACCAAAAAACTGTTACCTTAATTAAGCGTTTGCATGTAAGCAAATTTAGTACTATTAGTATTATTATTATTAATGTTATTGTTATTAATATGACGATTAAAGACGACTCTGAAACCTTTAGTGACTTTTATGTTTTCTCCCTTTTCCTCTACTAAAGTGTTAGACACAATTAATTTAGTTTAATTTTAGTTTTTCAAACATTTTATTTTAAAGCAAGTTTTTGTTAAATATTATTTATATCCAACTCTATAACTCGCTTATGGTTGGTCCTACAAGAAAAATGCAAATAACTATTTTGTAGGAAATTTTATCAGCTTTAATTTTGAAAAAAAGAAAAAAATTGATAGGAGTAACTGTTTTCGAGATATAAGCAAAAAACCAAAGTGAAAACTGTTACAGTTACTGAACAAAAATGTAATTCAGTTTTCAATGTTTGAGGCGAAGACGAAAATGCAGCATTTAAAATCGACTCTGAAGACTTCAGCGACTTTTATGTTACCTCCTTTTTCTTCTAATAAAGTATTGGACCCAATAAATTAAGTGTATTTTAAATCACAAGACATTTTCTGTTAAACCACTTTTTTTTTAAATATTAATAATTTTTAAACTTATATCTCGCTTATGGTTAGTCTTACATGAAAAATGCAAATAACTATTTTGTAGGAAATTTTATCAGCTTTAATTTTAGTAAAAAGATAAAAATTGATATAAGTAACTGTTTTCGAGATATAAGCAAGAAACCAAAAAACTGTTACCTTAATTAAGCGTTTGCATGTAAGCAAATTTAGTACTATTAGTATTATTATTATTAATGTTATTGTTATTAATATGACGATTAAAGACGACTCTGAAACCTTTAGTGACTTTTATGTTTTCTCCCTTTTCCTCTACTAAAGTGTTAGACACAATTAATTTAGTTTAATTTTAGTTTTTCAAACATTTTATTTTAAAGCAAGTTTTTGTTAAATATTATTTATATCCAACTCTATAACTCGCTTATGGTTGGTCCTACAAGAAAAATGCAAATAACTATTTTGTAGGAAATTTTATCAGCTTTAATTTTGAAAAAAGAAAAAAATTGATAGGAGTAACTGTTTTCGAGATATAAGCAAAAAACCAATAAGAAAACTGTAACTGTTACTGAACAAAAATGTAATTCAGTTTTCAATGTTTGAGACGAAGACGAAAATGCAGCATTTAAAATCGACTCTGAAGACTTTAGTGACTTATACGTCACCTCCTTTTTCTTCTAATAAAGTATTAAACCTAATAAATTAAGTGTATTTTAAATCACAAAACATTTTCTGTTAAAGCACTTTTTTTTTAAATATTAATTATTTTCAAACTTATATCTCGCTTATGGTTAGTCCTACATGAAAAATGCAAATAACTATTTTGTAGGAAATTTTATCAGCTTTAATTTTTGTAAAAAGATAATAATTGATAGAAGTAACTGTTTTCGAGATATAAGCAAGAAACTGTTACCTTAATTAAGCGCTTGCATATAAGCAAATTTAGTACTATTAGTATTATTATTATTAATGTTATTGTTATTAATATGTCGAATAAAGACGACTCTGAAACCTTTAGTGACCTTTATGTCTTCTCCTTTTTCCTCTACTAAAGTGTTAGACACAATTAATTTAGTTTAATTTTAGTTTTTCAAACATTTTATTTTAAAGCAAGTTTTTGTTAAATATTATTTATATCCAACTCTATAACTCGCTTATGGTTGGTCCTACAAGAAAAATGCAAATAACTATTTTGTAGGAAATTTTATCAGCTTTAATCTTGAAAGAAAGATAAAAATTGATAGGAGTAACTGTTTTCGAGATATAAGCAAAAAAACAATAAGAAAACTGTAACTGTTACTGAACAAGAATGTAATTCAGTTTTCAATGTTTGAGATGAAGACGAAAATGCACCATTTAAAATCGACTCTGAAGACTTCAGTGACTTTTATGTCACCTCTTTTTTCTTCTAATAAAGTATTGGACTCATTAAATTAAGTGTATTTTAAATCACAAGACATTTTCTGTTAAAGCACTTTTTTTTTAAATATTAATTATTTTCAAACTTATATCTCGCTTATGGTTAGTCCTACATAAAAAATGCAAATTACTAATTTGTAGGAAATTTTATCAGCTTTAATTTTAGTAAAAAGATAAAAATTGTTAGGAGTAACGGTTTTCGAGATATAAGCAAGAAACCAAAAAACTGTTACCTTAATTAAGCGTTTGCTTATAAGCAAATTTTGTACTAAAAACAACTCTGAAGACTTTGGTGACTTTTATGTCTTCTCCTTTTTCCTCTACTAATGTGTTAGACCAAATTAATTTAGTTTAATATCGGTTTTTCAAACATTTTATTTTAAAGCAAATTTTTGTTAAACATTATTTATATCCAACTCTATAACTCGCTTATGGTTGGTCCTACAAAAAAATGCAAATAACTATTTTGTAGAAAATTTTATCAGCTTTGATTTTGAAAAAAAGATAAAAATTGATAGGAGTAACTGTTTTCGAGATATAAGCAAGAAACCAAAAAACTGTTACCTTAATTAAGCGTTTGCATATAAGCAAATTTAGTACTATTAGTATTATTATTATTAATGTTATTGTTATTAATATGACGACTAAAGACGACTCTGAAACATTAAGTGACTTTTATGTCTTCTCCTTTTTCCTCTACTAAAGTGTTAGACACAATTAATTTAGTTTAATTTTAGTTTTTCAAACATTTTATTTTAAAGCAAGTTTTTGTTAAATATTATTTATATCCAACTCTATAACTCGCTTATGGTTGGTCCTACAAGAAAAATGCAAATAACTATTTTGTAGGAAATTTTATCAGCTTTAATCTTGAAAGAAAGATTAAAATTGATAGGAGTAACTGTTTTCGAGATATAAGCAAAAAACCAATAAGAAAACTGTAACTGATACTTAACAAAAATGTAATTCAGTTTTCAATGTTTGAGATGAAGACGAAAATGCACCATTTAAAATCGACTCTGAAGACTTCAGTGACTTTTATGTCACCTCCTTTTTCTTCTAATAAAGTATTGGACTCATTAAATTAAGTGTATTTTAAATCACAAGACATTTTCTGTTAAAGCAATTTTTTTTAAATATTAATTATTTTCAAACTTATATCTCGCTTATGGGTGGAGGAAAAAGGAGAAGACATAAAAGTCACCAAAGTCTTGAGAGTCGTTTTTAGTCGTCATATTAATAACAATAACATTAATAATAATAATTATTTGCATTTTTCATGTAGGACTAACCATAAGCGAGATATAAGTTTGAAAATAATTAATATTTAAAAAAAAAGTGCTTTAACAGAAAATATTTTGTGACTTAAAATACACTTAATTTATTAGGTCCAATACTTTATTAGAAGAAAAAGGAGGTGACATAAAAGTCGCTGAAGTCTTCAGAGTCGTTTTTAAATGCTGCATTTTCGTCTTTGTCTCAAACATTGAAAACTGAATTACATTTTTGTTCAGTAACTGTAACAGTTTTCACTTTGGTTTTTTGCTTATATCTCGAAAACAATTACTCCTATCAATTTTTATCTTTTTTTTAAAATTAAAGCTGATAAAATTTCCCACAAAATAGTTATTTGCATTTCTTTTGTAAGACCAACCATAAGCGAGTTATAGAGTTGGATATAAATAATCTTTAACAAAAATTTGCTTTCAAATAAAATGTTTGAAAAACCGAAATTAAACTAAATTAATTGAGTCTAACACTTTAGTATAGGAAAAAGGAGAAGACATAAAAGTCACCAAAGTCTTCAGAGTTGTTTTTGGTCCTTATATTAATAACAATAACATTAATAATAATAATACTAATAGTACTAAATTTGCTTATATGCAAGCGCTTAATTAAGGTAACAGTTATTTGGTTTCTTGCTTATATCTCGAAAACAGATACTCCTATCAATTTTTATCTTTTTACTAAAGTTAAAGCTGATAAAATTTCCTACAAAATAGTTATTTGCATTTTTCATGTAGGACTCACCATAAGCGAGATATAAATTTGAAAATAATTAATATTTAAAAAAAAATTGCTTTAACAGAAAATGTCTTGTGATTTAAAATACACTTAATTTATTGGGTCCAATACTTTATTAAAAAAAAAAGGAGGTGACATAAAAGTCACTGAAGTCTTTAGAGTCGTTTTTAAATGCTGCATTTTCGTCTTTGTCTCAAACATTGAAAACTAAATTACATTTTTGTTCTGTAACAGTTACAGTTTTCTTATTGGTTTTTTGCTTATATCTCGAAAACAGTTACTCCTATCAAATATTATCTTTCTTCCAAAATTAAAGCTGATAAAATTTCCATCAAATTAGTTATTTACATTTTTCTTGTAGGACCAAGCATAAACGAGTTATAGAGTTGGACATAAATAATATTTAACAAAAATTTGCTTTAAAATAAAATGCTTGAAAAACCGGAATTAAACTAAATTAATTGTGTCTAACACTTTAGTAGAGGAAAAAATAGAAGACATAAAAGTCACTAAATGTTTCAGAGTCGTCTTTAGTCGTCATATTCATAACAATAACATTAATAATAATACTAATAGTACTAAATTTGCTTATATGCAAACGCTTAATTAAGGTAACAGTTTTTTGGTTTCTTGCTTATATCTCGAAAACAGTTAATCCTATCAATTTTTATCTTTTTACTAAAATTAAGTCTGATAAAATTTCCTACAAAATAGTTATTTGCATTTTTCATGTAGGACTAACCATAAGCGGGATATAAGTTTGAAAATAATTACAATTTAAAAAAAAGTGCTTCAACAGAAAATGTCTTGTGATTTAAAATACACTTAATTTATTGGGTCCAATAATCTATTTGAAGAAAAAAGAGGTGACAGAAAGGTCACTGAAGCCTTTAGAGTCGTTTGTAAATGCTGCAATTTCGTCTTCGTCTCAAACATTGAAAACTGAATTACATTTAAGACTTTAGTGACTTTTATGTCTCCTCTTTTTTCCTCTACTAAAGTGTTTTTCAAACATTTTATTTTAAAGCAAATTTTTGTTAAATATTAAAAACTATAAAATGGCTTATATTGCCTAAAAACACAGATCACACATGATCTTTTGTATAGAAATGAGAAAACGCTCATGTAGCACACAAAATAAGCTCCATTTTTCCTTATTAAAAGTATTATTATTATTATTACTTTTGTTACTATTACTATTATTATTATTATTATTATTATTATTATTATTATTATTATTATTATTGTTAATATTATTATTATTATTATTATTGTTATTAACTTTTGTATAGTAAATGTTTTTATACCAGTTTTAAAATGAGTTATTAATTTTAGACTATTTCTTGCCTAAAAACACAGATCACAGATGATTTCTTGCATAGAAATGAGAAAACACTCATATAACACACAAAAAAAAACTTCATTTTTGCTTAGAAAACTAAGCTTACTTTTATTACTACTATTGTTACTTTTATTATTATTATTATTATTACTATTATTATTATTATTAATATTATTATTATTAAAAACCGATTATAACTTTTGTATAGTAAATATTACTATTATTAGTATTTTTATTATTATAATTGTTATTATTAAAAACCGATTATAACTTTTGTCTAGTATTGTTTTTATACCAGTTTTAAAATGAGTGATTAATTTTAGCCAATTTCTTGCCTAAAAACTAAAATGGCATAGATTGCCTAAAAACACAGATTACACATGATCTTTTGCATAGAAATGAGAAAACGCTCATATAACACAAAATAAGCTTCATTTTTGCTTAGAAAACTAAGCTTACTTTTATTACTACTATTATTATTATTTTAATATTATTATTATTATTACTATTATTATTACTATTATTATTATTATTATTATTATTATTATTATTATTATTATTATTATTATTATTATTATTATTATTATTATTATTATTATTATTATTATTATTACTATTATTATTATTATTATTATTGTTATTATTATTATTATTATTAAAAACTTATATTAAACAGACAGATAACGTCGTATTCTGACACAAAAAAACGAATTACGTTATAGACTTGACGAGAACGGCGTATCTCGGACTCTTATAGGACTCTTATAGGGTCAAAAAGTATCAGTTTGGATTAAAACAAATTATTTTTGTTGACTCTCAGTCTGAATTGTTCATCAGTTCAAACAAAAACGGCTTATTTTAGACGATCTTTTGCTTTAAACAAGAAAACTTACATCGAACAGACTAAAAACGTATTAATCTGGCATAAAAGAGTAATTTATGTATCACTTTGGATAAAGGCAGCTAATCCTATTCGTTTCATTGCTTAAAATAGACAAAATTGTTAATAAATCTAACAAAAACGCTGTATTCTAGCACCAAATACTAATTACATTATAGTTTCGACGAGAATAGCTTATTTGGAATGATTCTATGCTTCCAAACGAGTAAATTTTTATTAAACATAAAGACATCTTATATTGCAGTTTGTATTAAAACAAAATATTTTCGTTGATCCTTTGTTAGAAGCAGCAAACCTAACATTTAAGAATCTGAAAACTTTGTATTCGGACACAAACCACCGAATTTTGTATCAGTTTAGACAAAAACGGTTGATTTTCGACAATATTTTGCTTTGAACAAGAAAACATATCAAACTGACTAAAAACGTCTTATTTTAGCACAAAACAAAAGATTTGCTTTATAGTCTTAACGAGAGCTGTTAATTTTAAACGGTTCTATGCTTTGAAACGAGTAAACTTTTACTGAACAGAGGAAAAACATCTTATTTCGCCTTTTAAAAACGATTCATGCGACAGTTTGGATAAAAACCAATTATTTTCGTTAATTCATTGTTACAAACAAGAAACCTTACATCAAAGTAACTGAAAACCCTTTTATTCAGGCACAGAAATTCGAATTACGTTTCTGTCTGGACAAAAACTGCTTACTTTAGACGATCCTTTGTTTTGAATACAAAAACTTACATTAAAAAGATTAAAAACGTCTTATTCTGTATGAAAACTGCAAATTATATATTACTCTAGATAAAAGCAATTTATCCTGATTACTCCTTTACTTAGAATAGAGTAAACTTGTATAAAAATTAATGAAAACTTTAAATTTCGTCTCAAAGAAATAAATTACGTTATAGTTTTGACCAGCACTGTTTATTTCAAACGATTTTATGATTCGAAACTAATGAACTTTTATGGGGCAGATGCAAAACCACATATTACCATATAAAGCGTTTTAAAGCAAATTATTACCTTTTGCATCAAGAAATTTCACGTCAAAGAAACTGAAAACTTCGTATCCATGCACAAATATCGAATTACGTATCAGTTTAGGCAAATACAGCTTATTTTAAACGATTCCTTGCTATAAACAAAAAAAATTTTATCAAACATATTGAAAACGTCTTATTCTCGAAAATAAGAGCAAATTATGTATCAGCTTTAACAAAAGCGGATTACTCTGTTTGATTCTATGCTCAGAGTAGAGTAAACTACTATAAAACGTAATGAAAACTCTATATTCAAGCTCAAAAGAACAAATTACGTTATAGTTTTGACAAAAAAAAATTATTTCGGACGATTACATACTTCGAAGTAAGCAAACTTTAATTGAACAAGTGCAAATGCTAATACTTTGCTTTAAAATAACGATTTATGTGGTAATATGGTATTTTGCATCTGTCCTATAAAAGTTTACTCGTTTCGCTCCATTGAATCATTCGAAATAAATTATTTTGACACAACAACGAAAATAATTTGTTTTTGTTTAAACTGTAACATGTCGTTTTTATAAAACGAACTAAGACGTTTGGCATCTGTTTAGTGAAAGTTTTCTCGTTTGGGGGCATAAAATCGTTTGAAATTAACAGTTCTGGTCAAAACTATAACGTAAATTATTTCTTTGAGACGAAATTTAAAGTTTTCATTAAGTTTTATACAAGTTTGCTCTATTCTAAGCAAAGGAGTAATCAGGATAAACTGCTTTTATCCAAAGTAATACATAATTTGCAGTTTTGAGCCAGAATAAGACGTTTTTAATCTTTTTAATGTAAGTTTTTGTATTCAAAACAAAGGATCGTCTAAAGTAAGCAGTTTTTGTCCAGACTGAAACGTAATTCGTATTTCTGTGCCTGAATAAGGGGTTTTCAGTTACTTTGATGTAAGGTTTCTTGTTTGTAACAATGAATTAACGAAAATAATTGGTTTTTATCCTAACTGGAGCATGAATCGTTTTTAAAAGGCGAAATAAGATGTTTTTCCTCTGTTCAGTGAAAGTTTACTCGTTTCAAAGCATAGAACCGTTTGAAATTAACAGCTCTCGTTAAGACTATAACGCAAATCTTTTGTTTGGTGCTAAAATAAGACGTTTTTAGTCAGTTTGATATAAGTTTTCTTGTTCAAAGCAAAATATTGTCGAAAATCAACCGATTTTGTCTAAACTGATACAAAATTCGGTGGTTTGTGTCCGAATACAAAGTTTTCAAATTCTTTAATGTTAGGTTTGCTGCTTCGAACAAAGAATCAACGAAAATATTTTGTTTTAATACAAACAGCAATATAAAATGTCTTTATAGGACAAAACATGATGTTTGGCATCTGTTTAATAAAAATTTACTCGTTTGGAAGCATAGAATCATTCCAAATAAGCTATTCTCGTCGAAACTATAATGTAATTAGTATTTTGTGCTAGAATACAGCGTTTTTGTTAGATTTATTAACAATTTTGTCTATTTTAAGCAATGAAACGAATAGGATTAGCTGCCTTTATCCAAAGTGATACATAAATTGCTCTTTTATGCCAGATTAACACGTTTTTAGTCTGTTCGATGTAAGTTTTCTTGTTCAAAGCAAAAGATCGTCTAATATAAGCCGTTTTTGATTGAACTGATGAACAATTCAGACTGAGAGACAACAAAAATAATTTGTTTTAATCCAAACAGATACTTTTTGACCCTATAAGAGTCCTATAAGAGTCCGAGATACGCCGCTCTCGTCAAGTCTATAACGTAATTCGTTTTTTGTGTCAGAATACGACGTTTTCTGTCTGTTTAATATAATTTTTTAATAATAATAATAATAATAATAATAATAATAATAATAACAATAATAATAATAATAATAATAATAATAATAGTAATAATAATAATAATAATAATAATAATAATAAAAATAATAATAGTAATAAAAGTAAGCTTAGTTTTCTAAGCAAAAATGAAGCTTATTTTGTGTGTTATATGAGCGTTTTCTGATTTCTATGCAAGAAATCATCTGTGATCTGCTTTTAGGCAAGAAATTGTCTAAAATTAATAACTCATTTTAAAACTGGTATAAAAACATTTACTATACAAAAGTTAATAATAATAATAATAATAATAATAATAATAATAATAATAATAATAATAATAATAATAATAATAATAATAATAATAATAATAATAGTAATAGTAACCAATGTAATAATAATAATAATAATAATACTTTTAATAAATAAAAATAAAGCTTATTTTGTGTTATCTGAGCGTTTTCTCATTTCTATGCAAGAGATCATCTGTGATCTGTGATTTTAGGCAAGAAATTGTCTAAAATTAATAACTCATTTTAAAACTGGTATAAAAACATTTACTATACAAAAGTTATAATCGGTTTTTAATAATAATAATAATAATAATAATAATAATAATAATAATAATAATAGTAATAATAATAATAAAAATAATAGTAATAATAATAATAATAATAAGAATAATAATAATAGTAGTAATAAAAGTAAGCTTAGTTTTCTAAGCAAAAATGAAGCTTATTTTGTGTTATATCAGCGTTTTCTCATTTCTATGCAAGAGATCATCTGTGATCTGTGTTTTTAGGCAAGAAATTGTCTAAAATTAATAACTCATTTTAAAACTGGTTTAAAAACATTTACTATACAAAAGTTAATAATAATAATAATAATTATAATAATAATAATAATTTTAATAATAATAATAATAATATTAACAATAATAATAATAATAATAATAATAATAATAATAACAATAATAGTTATATTAATAAAAGTAATAATAACAATAATAATACTTTTAATAAGGAAAAATGGAGCTTATTTTGTGTTACATGAGCGTTTTCTCATTTCTATGCAAAAGATCATGTGTGATCTGTGTTTTTAGGCAATCTAAGCCATTTTATAGTTTTTAATATTTAACAAAAATTTGCTTTAAAATAAAATGTTTGAAAAACTGAAATTGAACTAAATTAATTGTGTCTAACACTTTAGTAGAGGAAAAAAAAGGAGACATAAAAGTCACTAAAGTCTTAGAGTTGTCTTTAGTCGTCATATTAATAACAATAACATTTATAATAACAATACTAGTAGTACTAAATTTGCTTATATGCAAGCGCTTAATTAAGGTAACAGTTTTTTTGTTTTTTGCTTATATCTCGAAAACAGTTACTCCTATCAATTTTTACCATTTCACCAAAATTAAAGGTGAAAAAATTTCCTACAAAATAGTTATTTGCATTTTTCATGTAGAATTAACCATAAGCGAGATATAAGTTTGAAAATAATTAATAATTAAAAATGAGTTTTAACAGAAAATGTCTTGTGATTTAAAATACACTTAATTTATTGGGTCCAATACTTAATTAGAGAAAAAAGGAGGTGACAGTAAATGCTGCATTTTCGTCTTCGCCTCAAACATTGAAAACTGAATTACATTTTTGTTCAGTAACTGTCGTCGAAGACGAAAATGCAGCATTTACTGTCACCTCCTTTTTTCTCTAATTAAGTATTGGACCCAATAAATTAAGTGTATTTTAAATCACAAAACATTTTTTGTTAAAGCACATTTTTTTTTAATTATTAATTATTTTCAAACTTATATCTCGTTTATGGTTAGTTCTACATGAAAAATGCAAATAACTATTTTGTTGGAAATTTTATCAGCTTTAATTTTGGTGAAAACGTAAAAATTGATTGGAGTAACTGTTTTCGAGATATAAGCAAAAAACAAAAAAACTGTTACCTTAATGAAGCGCTTGCATATAAACAAATTTAGTACTACTAGTATTGTTATTATTAATGTTATTGTTATTAATGTGACAACTAAAGACAACTCTAAGACTTTATTGACTTTTATGTCTTTTTCTTTTTCCTCCACTAAAGTGTTAGACCCAATTAATTTAGTTTAATTTCGGTTTTTCAAACATTTTATTTTAAAGCAAATTTTTGCTGAAAATTATTTATATCTAACTCTATAACTCGCTTATTGTTGGTCCTACAAAAGAAATGCAATTAACTATTTTGTAGGAAATTTTATCAGCTTAAATTTTGAAAAAAAGATAAAAATTGATAGGAGCAACTGTTTTCGAGATATAAGCAAAAAACCAAAGTGAAAACTGTTACAGTTACTGAACAAAAATGTAATTCAGTTCTCAATGTTTGAGACGAAGACGAAAATGCAGCATTTAAAATCGACTCTGAAGACTTCAGTGACTTATATGTCACCTCTTTTTTCTTCTAATAAAGTATTGGACCCAATAAATTAAGTGTATTTTAAATCACAAGACATTTTCTGTTAAAGCTCATTTTTTTAAATATTAATTATTTTCAAACTTATATCTCGCTTATGTTTAGTCCTACATAAAAAATGCAAATAACTATTTTGTAGAAAATTTTATCAGCTTTAATTTTAGTAAAAAGATAAAAATTGATAGGAGTAACTGTTTTCGAAATATAAGCAATAAACCAAAAAACTGTTACCTTAATTAAGCGCTTGCATTAAGAAGTCTTCAGAGTCGTTTTTAAATGCTGCATTTTCGTCTTCGTCTCAAACATTGAAAACTGAATTACATTTTTGTTCAGGAACAGTTACAGTTTTCTTATTGGTTTTTTGCTTATATCTCGAAAACAGTTACTCTTATCAAATTTTATCTTTTTTCCAAAATTAAAGCTGATAAAATTTCCAACAAAATAGTTATTTACATTTTTTTTGTAGGACCAACCATAAGCGAGTTATAGAGTTGGATATAAATAATCTTTAACAAAAATTTGCTTTAAAATAAAATGTTTGAAAAACCGAAATTAAACTAAATTAATTGGGTCTAACACTTTAGTAGAGGAAAAAGGAGGCGACGTAAAAGTCACCAAAGTCTTCAGAGTCGTTTTTAATCGTCATATTAATAACAATAACATTAATAATAATAATACTAATAGTACTAAATTTTCTTATATGCAAACGCTTAATTAAGGTAACAGTTTTTTGGTTTCTTGCTTATATCTCGAAAACAGTTACTCCTATCAATTTTTATCTTTTTACTAAAATTAAAGCTGATAAAATTTCCTACAAAATAGTTATTTGCATTTTTCATGTAGGACTAACCATAAGCGAGATATAAGTTTGAAAATAATTAATATTTAAAAAAAAAGTGCTTTAACAGAAAATGTCTTGTGATTTAAAATACACTTAATTTATTGGGACTAATACTTTATTAGAAGAAAAAGGAAAAGACATAAAAGTCACTGAAGTCTTCAGAGTCGTTTTTAAATGCTGCATTTTCGTCTTCGTCTCAAACATTGAAAACTGAATTACATTTTTGTTCAGGAACAGTTACAGTTTTCTTATTGGTTTTTTGCTTATATCTCGAAAACAGTTACTCCTATCAAATTTTATCTTTTTTCCAAAATTAAAGCTGATAAAATTTCCAACAAAATAGTTATTTACATTTTTCTTGTAGGACCAAGCATAAACGAGTTATAGAGTGGGATATAAATAATATTTAACAAAAATTTGCTTTAAAATAAAATGCTTGAAAAACCGGAATTAAACTAAATTAATTGTGTCTAACACTTTAGTAGAGGAAAAAGGAGAAGACATAAAAGTCACCAAATGTTTCAGAGTCGTCTTTAGTCGTCAAATTAATAACAATAACATTAATAATAATAATACTAATAGTACTAAATTTTCTTATATGCAAACGCTTAATTAAGGTAACAGTTTTTTGGTTTCTTGCTTATATCTCGAAAACAGTTACTCATATCAATTTTTATCTTTTTACTAAAATTAAAGCTGATAAAATTTTCTACAAAATAGTTATTTGCATTTTTTTGTAGGACTAACCATAAGCGAGTTATAGAGTTGGATATAAATAATCTTTAACAAAAATTTGCTTTAAAATAAAATGTTTGAAAAACCGATATTAAACTAAATAAATTTGGTCTAACACATTAGTAGAGGAAAAAAAAGAAGACATAAAAGTCACCAAAGTCTTCAGAGTTGTTTTTAGTACTAAATTTGCTTATAAGCAAACGCTTAATTAAGGTAACAGTTTTTTGGTTTATTGCTTATATCTCGAAAAGAGTTACTCCTATCAATTTTTATCTTTTTACTAAAATTAAAGCTGATAAAATTTCCTACAAAATAGTTATTTGCATTTTTCATGTAGGACTAACCATAAGCGAAATATAAGTTTGAAAATAAATAATATTTAAAAAAAAAGTGCTTTAACAGAAAATGTCTTGTGATTTAAAATACACTTAATTTAATGAGTCCAATACTTTATTAGAAGAAAAAGGAGGTGACATAAAAGTCACTGAAGTCTTCAGAGTCGATTTTTAATGGTGCATTTTCGTCTTCATCTCAAACATTGAAAACTGAATTACATTTTTGTTCAATAACAGTTACAGTTTTTTTATTGGTTTTTTGCTTATATCTCGAAAACAGTTACTCCTATCAATTTTTATCTTTCTTTCAAGATTAAAGCTGATAAAATTTCCTAAAAAATAGTTATTTGCATTTTTCTTGTAGGACCAACCATAAGCGAGTTATAGAGTTGGATATAAATAATATTTAACAAAAACTTGCTTTAAAATAAAATGTTTGAAAAACTAAAATTAAACTAAATTAATTGTGTCTAACACTTTAGCTGAGGATAAATGAGAAGACATTAAAGTCACTAAAGGTTTCAGAGTCGTCTTTAGTCGTCATATTAATAACAATAACGTTAATAATAATAATACTAATAGTACTAAATTTGCTTATATGCAAGCGCTTAATTTTGGTAACAGTTTCTTGCTTATATCTCGAAAACAGTTACTTCTATCAATTTTTATCTTTTTACTAAAATTAAAGCTGATAAAATTTCCTACAAAGTAGTTATTTGCATTTTTCATGTAGGACTAACCATAAGCGAGATATAAATTTGAAAATAATTAATATTTAAAAAAAAGTGCTTTAACAGAAAATGTTTAGTGATTTAAAATACACTTAATTTATTAGGTCCAATACTTTATTAGAAGAAAAAGGAGGTGACATATAAGTCACTGAAGTCTTCAGAGTCGATTTTAAATGCTGCATTTTCGTCTTCGTCTCAAACATTGAAAACTGAATTACATTTTTGTTCAGTAACAGTTACAGTTTTCTTATTGGTTTTTTGCTTATATCTCGAAAACAGTTACTCCTGTCAATTTTTATCTTTCTCTCAAAATTAAAGCTGATAAAATTTCCTACAAAATAGTTATTTGCATTTTTCTTGTAGGACCAACCATAAGCGAGTTATAGAGTTGGATATAAATAATATTTAACAAAAACTTGCTTTAAAATAAAATGTTTGAAAAACTAAAATTAAACTAAATTAATTGTGTCTAACACTTTAGTAGAGGAAAAAGGAGAAAACATAAAAGACACTAAAGGTTTCAGAGTCGTCTTTAATCGTCATATTAATAACAATAACATTAATAATAATAATACTAATAGTACCAAATTTGCTTACATGCAAACGCTTAATTAAGGTAACAGTTTTTTGGTTTCTTGCTTATATCTCGAAAACAGTTACTTATATCAATTTTTATCTTTTTACTAAAATTAAAGCTGATAAAAATTCCTACAAAATAGTTATTTGCATTTTTCATGTAAGACTAACCATAAGCGAGATATAAGTTTAAAAATTATTAATATTTAAAAAAAAAGTGCTTTAACAGAAAATGTCTTGTGATTTAAAATACACTTAATTTATTGGGTCAAATACTTTATTAGAAGAAAAAGGAGGTGACATAAAAGTCGCTGAAGTCTTCAGAGTCGTTTTTAAATGCTGCATTTTCGTCTTCGTCTCAAACATTGAAAACTGAATAACATTTTTGTTCAGTAACTGTAACAGTTTTCACTTTGGTTTTTTGCTTATATCTCGAAAACAATTACTCCTATCAATTTTTATCTTTTTTTCAAAATTAAAGCTGATAAAATTTCCTACAAACTAGTTATTTACATTTTTTTGTAGGACCAACCATAAGCGAGTTATAGAGTTGGATATAAATAATCTTTAACAAAAATTTGCTTTAAAATAAAATGTTTGAAAAACCTAAATTAAACTAAATTAATTTAGTCTAACACTTTAGTATAGGAAAAAGGAGAAAACATAAAAAGCACCAAAGTCTTCAGAGTCGTTTTTGGTCGTCATATTAATAACAATAACATTAATAATAATAATACTAATAGTACTAAATTTGCTTATATGCAAGCGCTTTATTAAGGTAACAGTTTTTTGGTTTCTTGCTTATATCTCGAAAACAGTTACTCCTATCAATTTTTATCTTTTTACTAAAACTAAAGCTGATAAAATTTTCTACAAAATAGTTATTAGCATTTTTCTTGTAGGACCAAGTATAAGCAAGTTATAAAGATGGATATAAATAATATTTAACAAAAATTTGCTTTAAAATAAAATGTTTGAAATACTGAAATTAAACTAAATTAATTGTGTCTAACACTTTAGTAGAGGAAAAAGGAGAAGACATAAAAGTCACTAAAGATTTCAGAGTCGTCTTTAATCGTCAAACTAATAACAATAACCTTAATAATAATAATACTAATAGTACTAAATTTGCTTGTATGCAAACGCTTAATTAAGGTGACAGTTTTTTGGTTTCTTGCTTATATCTCGAAAACAGTTACTCCTATCAATTTTTATCTTTTTACTAAAATTAAAGCTGATAAAATTTCCTACAAAATAGTTAATTGCATTTTTCTTGTAGGACCAACCATAAGCGCGTTATAGAGTTGGATATAAATAATCTTTAACAAAAATTTGCTTTAAAATAAAATGTTTGAAAAACCGAAACTAAACTAAATTATTAAGACTAACACTTTAGTAGAGGAAAAAGGAGAAGACATAAAAGTCACCAAAGTCTTGAGAGTCGTTTTTAGTCGTCATATTAATAACAATAACATTAATAATAATAATACTAATATGACTAAATTTGCTTATATGCAAGCGCTTAATTAAGGTAACAGTTTCTTGCTTATATTTCGAAAACAGTTACTCCTATCAATTTTTATCTTTTTACTAAAATTAAAGCTGATAAAATTTCCTACAAAATTGTTATTTGCATTTTTCATGTAAGACTAACCATAAGCGAGATATAAGTTTAAAAATTATTAATATTTAAAAAAAAAGTGCTTTAACAGAAAATGTCTTGTGATTTAAAATACACTTAATTTATTGGGTCAAATACTTTATTAGAAGAAAAAGGAGGTGACATAAAAGTCGCTGAAGTCTTCAGAGTCGTTTTTAAATGATGCATTTTCGTCTTCGTCTCAAACATTGAAAACTGAATTACATTTTTGTTTAGTAACTGTAACAGTTTTCACTTTGGTTTTTTGCTTATATCTCGAAAACAATTACTCCTATCAATTTTTATCTTTGTTTCAAAATTAAAGCTGATAAAATTTCCTACAAAATAGTTATGTGCAGTTCTTTTGTAAGACCAACCATAAGCGAGTTATAGAGTTGGATATAAATAATCTTTAACAAAAATTTGCTTTAAAATAAAATGTTTGAAAAACCTAAATTAAACTAAATTAATTTAGTCTAACACTTTAGTATAGGAAAAAGGAGAAAACATAAAAAGCACAAAAGTCTTCAGAGTCGTTTTTGGTCGTCATATTAATAACAATAACATTAATAATAATAATACTAATATTACTAAATTTGCTTATATGCAAGCGCTTAATTAAGGTAACAGTTTCTTGCTTATATCTCGAAAACAGTTCCTTCTATCAATTTTTATTTTTTTACTAAAATTAAAGCTGATAAAATTTCCTACAAAATAGTTATTTGCATTTTTCTTGTAGGACCAAGTATAAGCGAGTTATAAAGATGGATATAAATAATATTTAACAAAAATTTGCTTTAAAATAAAATGTTTGAAAATCCTAAATTAAACTAAATTAATTGAGTCTAACACTTTAGTAGAGGAAAAAGGAGAAGACATAAAAGTCACTAAAGGTTTCAGAGTCGTCTTTAATCGTCATACTAATAACAATAACATTAATAATAATAATACTAATAGTACTAAATTTGCTTATATGCAAGCGCTTAATTAAGGTAACAGTTTCTTGCTTATATTTCGAAAACAGTTACTCCTATCAACTTTTATCTTTTTACTAAAATTAAAGCTGATAAAATTGTCTACAAAATAGTTATTTGCATTTTTTATGTAGGACTAACCATAAGCGAGATATAAGTTTGAAAATAATTAATATTTAAAAAAAAAGTGCTTTAACAGAAAATGTCTTGTGATTTAAAATACACTTAATTTAATGGGTCCAATACTTTATTAGAAGAAAAAGGAGGTGACCTAAAAGTCACTGAAGTCTTCAAAGTCGATTTTAAATGCTGCATTTTCGTCTTTGTCTCAAACATTGAAAACTGAATTACATTTTTGTTCAGTAACAGTTACAGTTTTCTTATTGGTTTTTTGCTTATATTTCGAAAACTGTTACTCCAATCAATTTTTATTTTTTTACTAAAATTAAAGCTGATAAAATTTCCTACAAATTAGTTATTTGCATTTTTCTTGTAGGACCAAGCATAAACGAGTTATAGAGTTGGATATAAATAATATTTAACAAAAATTTGCTTTAAAATAAAATGCTTGAAAAACCGGAATTAAACTAAATTAATTGTGTCTAACACTTTAGTAGAGGAAAAAGGAGAAGACATAAAAGTCACTAAATGCTTTAGAGTCGTCTTTAGTCGTCATATTAATAACAATAACATTAATAATAATAATACTAATAGTACTAAATTTGCTTAAATGCAAACGCTTAATTAAGGTGACAGTTTTTTGGTTTCTTGCTTATATCTCGAAAACAGTTCCTTCTATCAATTTTTATTTTTTTACTAAAATTAAAGCTGATAAAATTTCCTACAAATTAGTTATTTGCATTTTTCTTGTAGGACCAAGTATAAGCGAGTTATAAAGATGGATATAAATAATATGTAACAAAAATTTGCTTTAAAATAAAATGTTTGAAAAACCTAAATTAAACTAAATTAATTGAGTCTAACACTTTAGTATAGGAAAAAGGAGAAAACATAAAAGTCACCGAAGTCTTCAGAGTCGTTTTTGGTCGTCATATTAATAACAAAAACATTAATAATAATAATACTAATAGTACTAAATTTGCTTATATGCAAGCGCTTTATTAAGGTAACAGTTTTTTGGTTTCTTGCTTATATCTCGAAAACAGTTACTCCTATCAATTTTTATCTTTTCACTAAAATTAAAGCTGATAAAATTTCCTACAAAATAGTTATTTGCATTTTTCTTGTAGGACCAAGTATAAGCGAGTTATAAAGATGGATATGAATAATATTTAACAAAAATTTGCTTTAAAATAAAATGTTTGAAATACTGAAATTAAACTAAATTAATTGTGTCTAACACTTTAGTAGAGGAAAAAGGAGGAGACATAAAAGTCACTAAAGGTTTCAGAGTCGTCTTTAATCGTCATACTAATAACAATAACATTAATAATAATAATACTAATAGTACTAAATTTGCTTGTATGCAAACGCATAATTAAGGTGACAGTTTTTTGGTTTCTTGCTTATATCTCGAAAACAGTTACTCCTATCAATTTTTATCTTTTTACTAAAATTAAAGCTGATAAAATTTCCTACAAAATAGTTTTTTGCATTTTTCATGTAGGACTAACCATAAGCGAGATATAAGTTTGAAAATAGTCAATATTTAAAAAAAAAGTGCTTTAACAAAAAATGTCTTGTGATTTAAAATACACTTAATTTATTGGGTCCAATACTTTATTAGAAGAAAAAGGAGGTGATATAAAAGTCGCTGAAGTCTTCAGAGTCGATTTTAAATGCTGCATTTTCGTCTTCGTCTCAAACATTGAAAACTGAATTACATTTTTGTTCAGTAACAGTTACAGTTTTCTTATTGGTTTTTTGCTTATATCTCGAAAACAGTTACTCCTATCAATTTTTATCTTTTTTTCAAAATTCAAGCTGATAAAATTTCCTACAAAATAGTTATTTGCATTTTTCTTGTAGGACCAACCATAAGCGAGTTATAGAGTTGGATATAAATAATCTTTAACAAAAATTTGCTTTAAAATAAAATGTTTGAAAAACCGAAATTAAACTAAATTAATTAAGACTAACACTTTAGTAGAGGAAAAAGGAGAAGACATAAAAGTCACCAAAGTCTTGAGAGTCGTTTTTAGTCGTCATATTAATAACAATAACATTAATAATAATAATACTAATATTACTAAATTTGCTTATATGCAAGCGCTTAATTAAGGTAACAGTTTCTTGCTTATATCTCGAAAACAGTTCCTTCTATCAATTTTTATTTTTTTACTAAAATTAAAGCTGATAAAATTTCCTACAAAATAGTTATTTGCATTTTTCTTGTAGGACCAAGTATAAGCGAGTTATAAAGATGGATATAAATAATATTTAACAAAAATTTGCTTTAAAATAAAATGTTTGAAAATCCTAAATTAAACTAAATTAATTGAGTCTAACACTTTAGTATAGGAAAATGGAGAAGACATAAAAGTCACTTAATGTTTCAGAGTCGTCTTTAGTCGTCATATTAATAACAATAACATTAATAATAATAATACTAATAGTACTAAATTTGCTTACATGCAAACGCTTAATTAAGGTAACAGTTTTTTGGTTTCTTGCTTTTATCTCAAAAACAGTTACTTATATCAATTTTTATCTTTTTACAAACATTAAAGCTGATAAAATTTCCTACAAAATAGTTATTTGAATTTTTCATGTAAGACTAACCATAAGCGAGATATAAGTTTAAAAATTATTAATATTTAAAAAAAAGTGCTTTAACAGAAAATGTCTTGTGATTTAAAATACACTTAATTTATTGAGTCCAATACTTTATTAGAAGAAAAAGGAGGTGACATAAAAGTCGCTGAAGTCTTTAGAGTCGATTTTAAATGCTGCATTTTCGTCTTCGTCTCAAACATTGAAAACTGAATTACATTTTTGTTCAGTAACTGTAACAGTTTTCACTTTGGTTTTTTGCTTATATCTCGAAAACAATTACTCCAATCAATTTTTATCTATATTTCAAAATTAAAGCTGATAAAATTTCCAACAAAATAGTTATTTACATTTTTCTTGAAGGACCAAGTATAAACGAGTTATAGAGTTGGATATAAATAATATTTAACAAAAATTTGCTTTACAATAAAATGCTTGAAAAACCGAAATTAAACTAAATTAATTGTGTCTAACACTTTAGTAGAGGAAAAAGGAGAAGACATAAAAGTCACTAAATGTTTGAGAGTCGTCTTTAGTCGTCATATTAATAACAATAACATTAATAATAATAATACTAATAGTACTAAATTTGCTTACATGCAAACGCTTAATTAAGGTAACAGTTTTTTGGTTTCTTGCTTATATTTCGAAAACAGTTACTCCTATCAATTTTTATCTTTTTTTCAGAATTAAAGCTGATAAAATTTTCTACAAAATAGTTATTTGCATTTTTTTGTAGGACCAACCATAAGCGAGTTATAGAGTTGGATATAAATAATCTTTAACAAAAATTTGCTTTAAAATAAAATGTTTGAAAAACCGATATTAAACTAAATTAATTTGGTCTAACACATTAGTAGAGGAAAAAGGAGAAGACATAAAAGTCACCAAAGTCTTCAGAGTTGTTTTTAGTACAAAATTTGCTTATAAGCAAACGCTTAATTAAGGTAACAGTTTTTTGGTTTCTTGCTTATATCTCGAAAACAGTTACTCCTATCAATTTTTATCTTTTTACTAAAATTAAAGCTGATAAAATTTCCTACAAAATAGTATCTTGCATTTTTTATGAAGGACTAACCATAAGCGAGATATAAGTTTGAAAATAATCAATATTTAAAAAAAAGTGCTTTAACAGAAAATGTCTTGTGATTTAAAATACACTTAATTTAATGAGTCCAATACTTTATTAGAAGAAAAAGGAGGTGACATAAAAGTCACTGAAGTCTTCAGAGTCGATTTTAAATGCTGCATTTTCGTCTTCATCTCAAACATTGAAAACTGAATTACATTTTTGTTCAGTAACAGTTACAGATTTCTTATTGGTTTCTTGCTTATATCTCGAAAACAGTTACTCCTATCAATTTTTATCTTTCTTTCAAGAGTAAAGCTGATAAAATTTCTTACAAAATAATTATTTGCATTTTTCTTGTAGGACCAACCATAAGCGAGTTATAGAGTTGGATATAAATAATATTTAACAAAAACTTGCTTTAAAATAAAATGTTTGAAAAACTAAAATTAAACTAAATTAATTGTGTCTAACACTTTAGTAGAGGAAAAAGGAGAAGACATAAAAGTCACTAATGGTTTCAGAGTCGTCTTTAGTCGTCATATTAATAACAATAACATTAATAATAATAATACTAATAGTACTAAATTTGCTTATATGCAAGCGCTTAATTAAGGTAACAGTTTCTTGCTTATATCTCGAAAACAGTTACTTCTATCAATTTTTATCTTTTTACTAAAATTAAAGCTGATAAAATTTCCTACAAAATAGTTATTTGCATTTTTCATGTTGGACTAACCATAAGCGAGATATAAGTTTGAAAATAATTAATATTTAAAAAAAAGTGCATTAACAGAAAATGTTTTGTGATTTAAAATACACTTAATTTATTAGGTCCAATACTTTATTAGAAGAAAAAGGAGGTGACATATAAGTCACTGAAGTCTTCAGAGTCGATTTTAAATGCTGCATTTTCGTCTTCGTCTCAAACATTGAAAACTGAATTACATTTTTGTTCAGTAACAGTTACAGTTTTCTTATTGGTTTTTTGCTTATATCTCGAAAACAGTTACTCCTATCAATTTTTATCTTTCTTTCAAAATTAAAGCTGCTAAAATTTCCTACAAAATAGTTATTTGCATTTTTCTTGTAGGACCAACCATAAGCGAGTTATAGAGTTGGATATAAATAATATTTAACAAAAACTTGCTTTAAAATAAAATGTTTGAAAAACTAAAATTAAACTAAATTAATTGTGTCTAACACTCTAGTAGAGGAAAAAGGAGAAGACATAAAAGTCACTAAAGGTTTCAGAGTCGTCTTTAATCGTCATATTAATAACAATAACATTAATAATAATAATACTAATAGTACCAAATTTGCTTACATGCAAACGCTTAATTAAGGTAACAGTTTTTTGGTTTCTTGCTTATATCTCGAAAACAGTTACTTATATCAAAATTATCTTTTTATTAGAATTAAAGCTGATAAAATTTCCTACAAAATAGTTATTTGCATTTTTCATGTAAGACTAACCATAAGCGAGATATAAGTTTAAAAATTATTAATATTTAAAAAAAAGTGCTTTAACAGAAAATGTCTTGTGATTTAAAATACACTTAATTTATTGAGTCAAATACTTTATTAGAAGAAAAAGGAGGTGACATAAAAGTCGCTGAAGTCTTCAGAGTCGTTTTTAAATGCTGCATTTTCGTCTTCGTCTCAAACATTGAAAACTGAATAACATTTTTGTTCAGTAACTGTAACAGTTTTCACTTTGGTTTTTTGCTTATATCTCGAAAACAATTACTCCTATCAATTTTTATCTTTCTTTCAAAATTAAAGCTGATAAAATTTCCTACAAAATAGTTAATTGCATTTCTTTTGTAAGACCAACCATAAGCGAGTTATAGAGTTGGATATAAATAATCTTTAACAAAAATTTGCTTTAAAATAAAATGTTTGAAAAACCGAAATTAAACTAAATTAACTGAGTCTAACACTTTAGTATAGGAAAAAGGAGAAGACATAAAAGTCACCAAAGTCTTCAGAGTCGCTTTTAGTCGTCATATTAATAACAATAACATCAATAATAATAATACTAATAGTACTAAATTTGCTTATATGCAAGCGCTTAATTAAGGTAACAGTTTTTTGGTTTCTTGTTTATATCTCGAAAACAGTTACTCCTATCAATTTTTATCTTTTTACTAAAATTAAAGCTGATAAAATTTTCTACAAATTAGTTATTTGCATTTTTCATGTAGGACTAACCATAAGCGAGATATAAGTTTGAAAATAATTAATATTTAAAACAAATGTGCTTTAACAGAAAATGCCTTATGATTTAAATACACTTAATTTATTGGGTCCAATACTTTATTAGAAGAAAAAGGAGGTGACATAAAAGTCACTGAAGTCTTCAGAGTCGTTTTTAAATGCTGCATTTTTGTCATCGTCTCAAACATTGAAAACTGAATTACATTTTTGTTCAGTAACAGTTACAGTTTTCTTCTTGGTTTTTTGCTTAAATCTCGAAAACAGTTACACCTATCAAATTTTATCTTTCTTTCAAAATTAAAGCTGATAAAATTTCCAACAAAGTAGATATTTGCATTTTTCTTGTAGGACCAAGCATAAGCGAGTTATAGAGATGGATATAAATAATATCTAACAAAAATTTGCTTTAAAATAAAATGTTTGAAAAACCGATATTAAACCAAATTAATTGGGTCTAACACTTTAGTAGAGGAAAAAGGAGAAGACATAAAAGTCACCAAAGTCTTCAGAGTTGTTTTTAGTACTAAATTTGCTTATATGCAAGCGCTTAATTAAGGTAACAGTTTTTTGGTTTCTTGCTTATATCTCGAAAACAGTTACTCCTATTTATTTTTATCTTTTTACTAAAATTAAAGCTGATAAAATTTCCTACAAAATAGTAATTTGCATTTTTCATGTAGGACTAACCATAAGCGAGATGTAAGTTTGAAAATAATTAATATTTAAAAAAAAAGTGCTTTAACAGAAAATGTCTTGTGATTTAAAATACACTTAATTTAATGGGTCCAATACTTTATTAGAAGAAAAAGGAGGTGACATAAAAGCCACTGAAGTCTTCAGAGTCGATTTTAAATGCTGCATTTTAGTCTTTGTCTCAAACATTGAAAACTGAATTACATTTTTGTTCAGTAACAGTTACAGTTTTCTTATTGGATTTTTGCTTATATCTCGAAAACAGTTACTCCTATCAATTTTTATCTTTTTCTCAAAATTCAAGCTGATAAAATTTCCTACAAAATAGTTATTTGCATTTTTCTTGTAGGACCAACCATAAGCGAGTTATAGAGTTGGATATAAATAATCTTTAACAAAAATTTGCTTTAAAATAAAATGTTTGAAAAACCGAAATTAAACTAAATTAATTAAGACTAACACTTTAGTAGAGGAAAAAGAAGAAGACATAAAAGTCACCAAAGTCTTGAGAGTCGTTTTTAGTCGTCATATTAATAACAATAACATTAATAATAACAGTAATAGTACTAAATTTGCTTGTATGCAAACGCTTAATTAAGGTTACAGTTTTTTGGTTTCTTGCTTATATCTCGAAAACAATTACTCCTATCAATTTTTATCTTTTTACTAAAATTAAAGCTGATAAAATTTCCTACAAAATAGTTTTTTGCATTTTTCATATAGGACTAACCATAAGCGAGATATAAGTTTGAAAATAATCAATATTTAAAAAAAAGTGCTTTAACAAAAAATGTCTTGTGATTTAAAATACACTTAATTTATTGGGTTCAATACTTTATTAGAAGAAAAAGGAGGTGACTTAAAAGTCACTGAAGTCTTCAGAGTCGTTTTTAAATGCTGCATTTTCGTCTACGTCTCAAACATTGAAAACTGAATTACATTTCTGTTTAGTAACTGTTACAGTTTTCACTTTGGTTTTTTGCTTATATCTCGAAAACAGTTACTCCTATAAATTTTTATCTTTTCTTCAAAATTAAAGCTGATAAAATTTCCTACAAAATAGTTTTTAGCATTTTTTTTGTAGGACCAACCATAAGCGAGTGATAGAGTTGGATATAAATAATCTTTAACAAAAATTTGCTTTAAAATAAAATGTTTGAAAAACCGAAATTAAACTAAATTAATTGGGTCTAACACTTTAGTAGAGGAAAAAGGAGGAGACGTAAAAGTCACCAAAGTCTTCAGAGTCGTTTTTAATCGTCATATTAATAACAATAACATTAATAATAATAATACTAATAGTACTAAATTTGCTTATATGCAAGCGCTTTATTAAGGTAACAGTTTTTTGGCTTCTTGCTTATATCTCGAAAACAGTTACTCCTATCAATTTTTATCTCTTTTTCAAAATTAAAGCTGATAAAATTTCCTACAAAATAGTTATTTGCATTTTTTTGTAGGACCAACCATAAGCGAGTTATAGAGTTGGATATAAATAATCTTTAACAAAAATTTTCTTTAAAATAAAATGTTTGAAAAACCGAAATTAAACCAAATTAATTGGGTCTAACACTTTAGTAGAGGAAAAAGGAGAAGACATAAAAGTCACCAAAGTTTTCAGAGTGGTTTTTAGTACTAAATTTGCTTATATGCAAGCGCTTAATTAAGGTAACAGTTTTTTGGTTTCTTGCTTATATCTCGAAAACAGTTACTTCTATTAATTTTTATCTTTTTACTAAAATTAAAGCTGATAAAATTTCCTACAAAATAGTAGTTTGCATTTTTTATGTAGGACTAACCATAAGCGAGATGTAAGTTTGAAAATAATTAATATTTAAAAAAAAAAGTGCTTTAACAGAAAATGTCTTGTGATTTAAAATACACTTAATTTAATGGGTCCAATACTTTATTAGAAGAAAAAGGAGGTGACATAAAAGTCACTGAAGTCTTCAGAGTCGATTTTAAATGCTGCATTTTCGTCTTTGTCTCAAACATTGAAAACTGAATTACATTTTAGTTCAGTAACAGTTACAGTTTTCTTATTGGTTTTTTGCTTATATCTCGAAAACAGTTACTCCTATCAATTTTTATCTTTTTTTCAAAATTCAAGCTGATAAAATTTCCTACAAAATAGTTATTTGCATTTTTCTTGTAGGATCAACCATAAGCGAGTTATAGAGTTGGATAAAAATAATCTTTAACAAAAATTTGCCTTAAAATAAAATGTTTGAAAACCGAAATTAAACTAAATTAATTAAGACTAACACTTTGGTAGAGGAAAAAGGAGAAGACATAAAAGTCACCAAAGTCTTGAGAGACGTTTTTAGTCGTCATATTAATAACAATAACATTAATAATAATAATACTAATATTACTAAATTTGCTTATATGCAAGCGCTTAATTAAGGTAACAGTTTCTTGCTTATATTCCGAAAACAGTTACTCCTATCAATTTTTATCTTTTTACTAAAATTAAAGCTGATAAATATTCCTACAAAATAGTTATTTGCATTTTTTATGTAGGACTAACCATAAGCGAGATATAAGTTTGAAAATAATTAATATTTAAAAAAAAAGTGCTTTAGCAAAAAATGTCTTGTGATTTAAAATACACTTAATTTATTGGGTCCAATACTTTATTAGAAGAAAAAGGAGGTGACTTAAAAGTCACTGAAGTTTTCAGAGTCGTTTTTAAATGCTGCATTTTCGTCTACGTCTCAAATATTGAAAACTGATTTACATTTTTGTTCAGTAACTGTTACAGTTTTCACTTTGGTTTTTTGCTTATATCTCGAAAACAGTTACTTCTATAAATTTTTATCTTTCCTTAAAAATTAAAGCTGATAAAATTTCCTACAAAATAGTTTTTAGCATTTTTTTTGTAGGACCAACCATAAGCGAGTTATAGATTTGGATATAAATAATCTTTAACAAAAATTTGCTTTAAAATAAAATGTTTGAAAAACCGAAATTAAACTAAATTAATTGGGTCTAACACTTTAGTAGAGGAAAAAGGAGGAGACGTAAAAGTCACCAAAGTCTTCAGAGTCGTTTTTAATCGTCATATTAATAACAATAACATTAATAATAATAATACTAATAGTACTAAATTTGCTTATATGCAAGCGCTTTATTAAGGTAACAGTTTTTTGGTTTCTTGCTTATATCTCGAAAACAGTTACTCCTATCAATTTTTATTTTTTTACCAAAATTAAAGCTGATAAAATTTCCTACAAAATAGTTATTTGCATTTTTCCTGTAGGACCAAGTATAAGCGAGTTATAAAGATAGATATAAATAATATTTAAAAAAAATTTGCTTTAAAATAAAATGTTTGAAATACTGAAATTAAACTAAATTAATTGTGTCTAACACTTTAGTAGAGGAAAAATGAGAAGACATAAAAGTCACTAAAGGTTTCAGAGTCGTTTTTAATCGTCATACTAATAACAATAACCTTAATAATAATAATACTAATAGTACTAAATTTGCTTGTATGCAAACGCTTAATTAAGGTGACAGTTTTTTGGTTTCTTGCTTATATCTCGAAAACAGTTACTCCTATCAATTTTTATTTTTTTACTAAAATTAAAGCTGATAAAATTTTCTACAAAATAGTTTTTTGCATTTTTCATGTAGGACTAACCATAAGCGAGATATAAGTTTGAAAATAATCAATATTTAAAAAAAAAGTGCTTTAACAAAAAATGTCTTGTAATTTAAAATACACTTAATTTATTGGGTCCAATACTTTATTAGAAGAAAAAGGAGGTGACTTAAAAGTCACTGAAGTCTTCAGAGTCGTTTTAATATGCTGCATTTTCGTCTACGTCTCAAACATTGAAAACTGAATTACATTTTTGTTCAGTAACTGTTGCAATTTTCATTTTGGTTTTTTGCATATATCTCGAAACAGTTACTCCTATAAATTTTTACCATTTCTTTAAAATTAAAGCTGATAAAATTTCCTACAAAATAGTTATTTGCATTCCTTTTGTAAGACCAACCATAAGCGAGTTATAGAGTTGGATATAAATAATCTTTAACAAAAATTTGCTTTAAAATAAAATGTTTGAAAAACCGAAATTAAACTAAATTAATTGGGTCTAACACTTTAGTAGAGGAAAAAGGAGTAGACGTAAAAGTCCCCAAAGTCTTCAGAGTCGTTTTTAATCGTCATATTAATAACAATAACATTAATAATAATAATAATACTTATAGTACTAAATTTGCTTATATGCAAACGCTTAATTAAGGTAACAGTTTTTTGGTTTCTTGCTAATATCTCGAAAACAGTTACTCCTATCAATTTTTATTTTTTTACTAAAATTAAAGCTGATAAAATTTCCTACAAAATAGTTATTTGCATTTTTCATGTAGGACTAACCATAAGCGAGATATAAGTTTGAAAATAATTAATATTTAAAAAAAAAGTGCTTTAACTGAAAATGTCTTGTGATTTAAAATACACTTAATTTATTGGGTCCAATACTTTATTAGAAGAAAATGGAGGTGACATAAAAGTCACTGAAGTCTTCAGAGTCGTTTTTAAATGCTGCATTTTCGTCTTCGTCTCAAACATTGAAAACTGGATTACATTTTTGTTCAGTAACAGTCACAGTTTTCTTATTGGTTTTTTGCTTATATCTCGAAAACAGTTACTCCTATCAAATTTTATCTTTCTTCCAAAATTAATGCTGATAAAATTCCCAACAAAATAGTTATTTACATTTTTTTGTAGGACCAAGCATAAACGAGTTATAGAGTTGGATATAAATAATATTTAACAAAAATTTGCTTTAAAATAAAATGCTTGAAAAACCGGAATTAAACTAAATTAATTGTGTCTAACACTTTAGTAGAGGAAAAAGGAGAAGACATAAAAGTCACTAAATGTTTCAGAGTCGTCTTTAGTCGTCATGTTAATAACAATAACATTAATAATAATAATACCAATAGTACTAAATTTGCTTATATGCAAACGTTTAATTAAGGTAACAGTTTTTTGGTTTCATGCTTATATCTCGAAAACAGTTACTCCTATCAATTTTTATCTTTTTTTCAAAATTAAAGCTGATAAAATTTCCAACAAAATAGTTATTTACATTTTTCTTGTAGAACCAAGCATAAACGAGTTATAGAGTTGGATATAAATAATATTTAACAAAAATTTGCTTTAAAATAAAATGCTTGAAAAACCGATATTAAACTAAATTAATTGGGTCTAACACTTTAGTAGAGGAAAAAGGAGAAGATATAAAAGTTACCAAAGTCTTCAGAGTTGTTTTTAGTACTAAATTTGCTTATATGCAAGCGCTTAATTAAGGTAACAGTTTTTTGGTTTCTTGCTTATATCTCGAAAACAGTTACTCCTATCAATTTTTATCTTTTTACTAAAATTAAAGGTGATAAAATTTCCTACAAAATAATAATTTGCATTTTTTATGTAGGACTAACCATAAGCGAAAAATAAGTTTGATAATAATTAATATTTAAAAAAAAAGTGCTTTAACAGAAAATGTCTTGTGATTTAAAATACACTTAATTTAATGGGTCCAATACTTTATTAGAAGAAAAAGGAGGTGACATAAAAGTCACTGAAGTCTTCAGAGTCGATTTTAAATGCTGCATTTTCGTCTTCGTCTCAAAAATTGAAAACTGAATTACATTTTTGTTCAGTAACAGTTACAGTTTTCTTATTGGTTTTTTGCTTATATCTAGAAACAGTTACTCCTATCAATTTTTATCTTTTTTTTAGGATTAAAGCTGATTAAATTTCCTACAAAATAGTTACTTGCATTTTTCTTGTAGGACCAACCATAAGCGAGTTATAGAGTTGGATATAAATAATCTTTAACAAAAATTTGCTTTAAAATAAAATGTTTGAAAAACCGAAATTAAACTAAATTAATTAAGACTAACACTTTAGTGGAAGAAAAAGGGGAAGACATAAAAGTCTCCAAAGTCTTGAGAGTCGTTTTTAGTCGTCATATTAATATCAATAACATTAATAATAATAATACTAATAGTACTAAATTTGCTTATATGCAAGCGCTTAATTAAGGTAACAGTTTCTTGCTTATATCTCGAAAACAGTTACTCCTATCAATTTTTATCTTTTTACTAAAATTAAAGCTGATAAAATTTCCTACAAAATAGTTATTTGCATTTTTCATGTAGGACTAACCATAAGCGAGATATAAGTTTGAAAATAATTAATATTTAAAAAAAAAGTGCATTAACAGAAAATGTCTTGTGATTTATAATACACTTAATTTAATGGGTTCAATACTTTATTAGAAGAAAAAGGAGGTGACATAAAAGTCACTGAAGTCTTCAGAGTCGGTTTTAAATGCTGCATTTTCGTCTTCGTCTCAAACATTGAAAATTGAATTACATTTTTGTTCAGTAAAAGTTACAGTTTTCTTATTGGTTTTTTGCTTATATCTCGAAAACTGTTACTCCTATTTATTTTTATTTTTCTCTCAAAATTAAAGCAGATAAAATTTCCTACAAAATCGTTATTTGCATTTTTCTTGTAGGACCAACCATAAGCAAGTTATAGAGTTGGATATAAATAATCTTTAACAAAAATTAGCTTTAAAATAAAATGTTTGAAAAACCGAAATTAAACTAAATTAATTGAGTCTAACACTTTAGTAGTGGAAAAAGGAGAAGACATAAAAGTCACTAAAGGTTTCAGAGTCGTCTTTAGTCGTCATATTAATAACAATAACATTTATAATAATAATACTAATAGTACTAAATTTGCTTACATGCAAACGCTTAATTAAGGTAACAGTTTTTTGGTTTCTTGCTTATATCTCTAAAACAGTTACTGATATCAATTTTTATTTTTTCACTAAAATTAAAGCTGATAAAATTTCCTACAAAATAGTTATTTGCATTTTTTATGTAAGACTAACCATAAGCGAGATATAAGTTTAAAAATTATTAATATTTAAATAAAAGTGCTTTAACAGAAAATGTCTTGTGATTTAAAACACACTTAATTTATTGGGTCCAATACTTTATTAGAAGAAAAAGGAGGTGACATAAAAGTCGCTGAAGTCTTCAGAGTCGTTTTTAAATGCTGCATTTTTGCCTTCGTCACATTGAAAACTGAATTACATTTTTGTTCAGTAACTGTAACAGTTTTCTTCTTGGTTTTTTGCTTATATCTCGAAAACAGTTACACCTATCAAATTTTATCTTTCTTTCAAAATGAAAGCTGATAAAATTTCCTACAAAATTGATATTTGCATTTTTTTGTAGGACCAACCATAAGCGAGTTATAGACTTGGATATAAATAATATTTAACAAAAATTTGCTTTAAAATAAAATGTTTGAAAAACTGAAATTAAACTAATTTAATTGTGTCGAACACTTTAGTAGAGAAAAAAGAAAAAGACATAGAAGTCACTAAAGGTTTCAGAGTCGTCTTTAGTCGTCATATTAATAACAATAACATTAATAATAATAATACTAATAGTACTAAATTTGCTTATATGCAAACGCTTAATTAAGGTAACAGTTTTTTTGTTTCTTGCTTATATCTCGAAAACAGTTATTCCTATCAATTTTTATCTTTTTACTAAAATTAAAGCTGATAAAATTTCCTACAAAATAGTTATTTGCATTTTTTATGTAGGACTAACCATAAGCGAGATATAAGTTTGAAAATAATTAATATTTAAAAAAAAAGTGCTTTAACAGAAAATGTCTTGTGATTTAAAATACACTTAATTTATTGGGTCCAATACTTTATTAGAAGAAAAAGGAGGTGACATAAAAGTCGCTGAAGTCTTCAGAGTCGTTTTTAAATGCTGCATTTTCGTCTTCGTCTCAAACATTGAAAACTGAATTACATTTTTATTCAGTAACTGTAACAGTTTTCACTTTGGTTTTTTGCTTATATCTCGAAAACAATTACTCCTATCAATTTTTGTCTTTCTTTCAAAATTAAAGCTGATAAAATTTCCTACAAATTAGTTATTTGCATTTTTCTTGTAGGACCAACCATAAGCGAGTTATAGAGTTGGATATAAATAATCTTTAACAAAAATTTGCTTTAAAATAAAATGTTTGAAAAACTGAAATTAAACTAAATTAATTGTGCCTAACACTTTAGTAGAGGAAAAAGGTGAAGTCATAAAAGTACTATTTTGTAGGAAATTTTATCAGCTTTAATTTTAGTAAAAAGATAAAAATTGATAGGAGTAACGGTTTTCGAGATATAAGCAAGAAACCAAAAAACTGTTAACTTAATTAAGCGTTTGCATATAAGCAAATTTAGTACTATTAGTATTATTATTATTAATGTTATTGTTATTAATATGACGATTAAAGACGACTCTGAAATCTTTAGTGACTTTTATGCCTTTTTCTTTTTCCTCTACTAAAGTGTTAGACACAATTAAATTAGTTTAATTTCAGTTTTTCAAACATTTTATTTTAAAGCAAATTTTTGTTAAATATTATTTATATCCAACTCTATAACTCGCTTATGGTTGGTCCTACATGGAAAATGCAAATAACTATTTTGTAGGAAATTTTATCAGCTTTAATTTTAGTAAAAAGATAAAAATTGATAGAAGTAACTGTTTTCGAGGAATAAGCAAGAAACTGTTACCTTAATTAAGCGCTTGCATATAAGCAAATTTAGTACTATTAGTATTATTATTATTAATGTTATTGTTATTAATATGACGACTAAAAACGGCTCTGAAGACTTTGGTGAATTTTATGTCTTCTCCTTTTTCCTCTACTAAAGTGTTAGACCCAATTAATTTAGCTTAATTTCGGTTTTTCAAACATTTTATTATAAAGCAAATTTTTGTTAATGATTATTTGTATCTAACTCTATAACTCGCTTATGGTTGGTCCTACAAAAAAAATGAATTTAACTATTTTGTAGGAAATTTTATCAGCTTTAATTTTGAAAGAAAGATAAAAATTGATAGGAGAAATTGTTTTCGAGATATAAGCAAAAAACCAAAGTGAAAACTGTGACTGTTACTAAACACAAATGTAATTCAGTTTTTAATTTTTGAGACGAAGACGAAAATGCAGGATTTAAAAACGACTCTGAAGATTTCAGTAAATTTTATGTCACCTCCTTTTTCTTCTAATAAAGTATTGGACCCAATAAATTAAGTGTATTTTAAATCACAAAACATTTTCTGTTAAAACACTTTTTTTTAAATATTAATTATTTTCAAACTTATATCTCGCTTATGGTTAGTCCTACATGAAAAATGCAAATAACTAATTTGTAGGAAATTTTAGCAGCTTTAATTTTAGTAAAAAGATAAAAATTGATAGAAGTAACTGTTTTCGAGATATAAGCAAGAAACTGTTACCTTAATTAAGCGCTTGCATATAAGCAAATTTAATACTATTAGTATTATTATTATTAATGTTATTGTTATTAATATGACGACTAAAGACGACTCTGAAACCATTAGTGACTTTTATGTCTTCTCCGTTTTCCTCTACTAAAGTGTTAGACACAATTAATTTAGTTTAATTTTAGTTTTTCAAACATTTTATTTTAAAGCAAGTTTTTGTTAAATATTATTTATATCCAACTCTATAACTCGCTTATGGTTGGTCCTACAAAAAAATGCAAATAACTATTTTGTCGAAAATTTTATCAGCTTTAATTCTGAAAAAAAGATAAAAATTGATAGGAGTAACTGTTTTCGAGATATAAGCAAGAAACCAAAAAACTGTTACCTTAATTAAGCGTTTGCATATAAGCAAATTTAGTACTATTTGTATTATTATTATTAATGTTATTGTTATTAATATGACGACCAAAAACGACTCTGAAGACTTTGGTGACTTTTATGTTTTCTCCTTTTTCCTATACTAAAGTGTTAGACTCAATTAATTTAGTTTAATTTAGGTTTTTCAAACATTTTATTTTAAAGCAAATTTTTGTTAAAGATTATTTATATCCAACTCTATAACTCGCTTATGGTTGGTCTTACAAAAGAAATGCAAATAACTATTTTGTAGGAAATTTTATCAGCTTTAATTTTGAAAAAAAGATAAAAATTGATAGGAGTAATTGTTTTCGAGATATAAGCAAAAAACCAAAGTGAAAACTGTTACAGTTACTGAACAAAAATGTAATTCAGTTTTCAATGTTTGAGACGAAGACGAAAATGCATCATTTAAAAACGACTCTGAAGACTTCAGTAACTTTTATGTCACCTCCTTTTTCTTCTAATAAAGTATTGGACCCAATAAATTAAGTGTATTTTAAATCACAAGACATTTTCTGTTAAAGCACTTTTTTTTTAAATATTAATTATTTTCAAACTTATATCTCGCTTATGGTTACCCCTACATGAAAAATGCAAATAACTATTTTGTAGGAAATTTTATCAGCTTTAATTTAAGTAAAAAGATAAAAATTGATAGGAGTAACTGCTTTCGAGATATAAGCAAGAAACAAAAAAACTGTTACCTTAATAAAGCGCTTGCATATAAGCAAATTTAGTACTATTAGTATTATTATTATTAATGTTATTGTTATTAATATGACGACCAAAAACGACTCTGAAGACTTTGGTGACTTTTATGTTTTCTCCTTTTTTCTATACTAAAGTGTTAGACTCAATTAATTTAGTTTAATTTAGGTTTTTTAAACATTTTATTTTAAAGCAAATTTTTGTTAAAGATTATTTATATCCAACTCTATAACTCGCTTATGGTTGGTCCTACACGAAAAATGCAAATAACTATTTTGTAGGAAATTTTATCAGCTTGAATTTTGAAAAAAAGATAAAAATTGATAGGAGTTACTGTTTTCGAGATATAAGCAAAAAACCAATAAGAAAACTGTAACTGTTACTGAACAAAAATGTAATTCAGTTTTCAATGTTTGAGACGTAGACGAAAATGCAGCATTTAAAAACGACTCTGAAGACTTCAGTGACTTTTAAGTCACCTCCTTTTTCTTCTAATAAAGTATTGGACCCAATAAATTAAGTGTATTTTAAATCACAAGACATTTTTTGTTAAAGCACTTTTTTTTTAAATATTGATTATTTTCAAACTTATATCTCGCTTATGGTTAGTCCTACATAAAAAATGCAAAAAACTATTTTGTAGGAAATTTTATCAGCTTTAATGTTAGTAAAAAGATAAAAATTGATAGGAGTAACTGTTTTCGAGATATAAGCAAGAAACCAAAAAACTGTCACCTTAATTAAGCGTTTGCATACAAGCAAATTTAGTACTAATAGTATTATTATTATTAATGTTATTGTTATTAGTATGATGATTAAAGACGTCTCTGAAACCTTTAGTGACTTTTATGTCTCCTTCTTTTTCCTCTACTAAAGTGTTAGACACAATTAATTTAGTTTAATTTCAGTATTTCAAACATTTTATTTTAAAGCAAATTTTTGTTAAATATTATTTATATCCATCTTTACAACTCGCTTATACTTGGTCCTACAAGAAAAATGCAAATAACTATTTTGTAGGAAATTTTATCAGCTTTAATTTTAGTAAAAAGATAAAAATTGATAGGAGTAACTGTTTTCGAGATATAAGCAAGAAACCAAAAAAGTGTTACCTTAATAAAGCGCTTGCATGTAAGCAAATTTAGTACTATTAGTATTATTATTATTAATGTTATTGTTATTAATATGACGACCAAAAACGACTCTGAAGACTTTGGTGACTTTTATGTTTTCTCCTTTTTCCTATACTAAAGTGTTAGACTCAATTAATTTAGTTTAATTTAGGTTTTTCAAACATTTTATTTTAAAGCAAATTTTTGTTAAATATTATTTATATCCAACTTTATAACTCGCTTATACTTGGTCCTACAAGAAAAATGCAAATAACTATTTTGTAGGAAATTTTATCAGCTTTAATTTTAGTAAAAAAATAAAAATTGATAGAAGTAACTGTTTTCGAAATATAAGCAAGAAACTGTTACCTTAATTAAGCCTTTGCATATAAGCAAATTTAGTACTATTAGTATTATTATTATTAATGTTATTGTTATTAATATGACGACTAAAGACGACTCTGAAACATTTAGTGACTTTTATGTCTTCTCCTTCTTCCTCTACTAAAGTGTTAGTTTTAATTAATTTAGTTTAATTTCGGTTTTTCAAACATTTTATTTTAAAGCAAATTTTTGTTAAATATTATTTATATCCAACTCTATAACTCGTTTATGCTTGGTCCTACAAGAAAAATGTAAATAACTATTTTGTTGGAAATTTTATCAGCTTTAATTTAGGAAGAAAGATAAAATTTGATAAGAGTAACTGTTTTCGAGATATAAGCAAAAAATCAATAAGAAAACTTAACTGTTACTGAACAAAAATGTAATTCAGTTTTCAATGTTTGAGACGAAGACGAAAATGCAGCATTTACTGTCACCTCCTTTTTCTTCTAATTAAGTATTGGACCCAATAAATTAAGTGTATTTTAAATCACAAGACATTTTCTGTTAAAACACATTTTTTTTTAATTATTAATTATTTTCAAACTTATATCTCGCTTATGGTTAGTTCTACATGAAAAATGCAAATAACTATTTTGTAGGAAATTTTATCACCTTTAATTTTGGTGAAAAGTTAAAAATTGATAGAAGTAACTGTTTTCGAGATTTAAGCAAAAAACAAAAAACTGTTACCTTAATTAAGCGCTTGCATATAAGCAAATTTAGTACTACTAGTATTGTTATTATAAATGTTATTGTTATTAATATGACGACTAAAGACAACTCTAAGACTTTAGTGACTTTTATGTCTCCTCCTTTTTCCTTTACTAAAGTGTTAGACACAATTAATTTAGTTTAATTTCAGTTTTTGAAACATTTTATTTTAAAGCAAATTTTTGTTAAATTTTAAAAACTATAAAATGGCTTAGATTGCCTAAAAACACAGATCACACATAATCTTTTGCATCGAAATGAGAAAACGCTCATCTAACACAAAATAAGCTTCATTTTTGCTTAGAAAATTAAGCTTACTTTTATTACTACTATTATTATTACTATTATTATTATTACTATTATTTTTATTATTATTATTACTATTATTATTATTATTATTATTATTATTATTATTAATATTATTATTATTAAAAACCGATTATAACTTTTGTATAGTAAATGTTTTTATACCAGTTTTTAAATGAGTTATTAATTTTAGACAATTTCTTGCCTAAAAACACAGATCACAGATGATCTCTTGCATAGAAATGAGAAAACGCTCATATAACACAAAATAAGCTTCATTTTTGCTTAGAAAACTAAGCTTACTTTTATTACTATTATTATTATTATTTTTATTATTATTATTATTATTACTATTATTTTTATTATTATTACTATTATTATTATTATTATTATTATTATTATTATTAATATTATTATTATTAAAAACCGAATATAACTTTTGTATAGTAAATGTTTTTATACCAGTTTTAAAATGAGTTATTAATTTTAGACAATTTCTTGCCTAAAAATACAGATCACAGATGATCTCTTGCATAGAAATGAGAAAACGCTCATATAACACAAAATAAGCTTCATTTTTGTTTAGAAAACTAAGCTTACTTTTATTACTACTATTATTATTATTTTTATTATTATTATTATTACTATTATTTTTATTATTATTACTATTATTATTATTATTATTATTATTATTATTATTATTATTATTATTATTATTATTATTATTATTATTATTATTATTATTATTATTATTATTATTATTATTATTATTATTAATATTATTATTATTAAAAACCGATTATAACTTTTGTATAGTAAATGTTTTTATACCAGTTTTAAAATGAGTTATTAATTTTAGACAATTTCTTGCCTAAAAACACAGATCACAGATGATCTTTTGCATAGAAATGAGAAAACGCTCATATAACACAAAATAAGCTTCATTTTTGCTTAGAAAACTAAGCTTACTTTTATTACTATTATTATTATTATTTTTATTATTATTATTATTATTACTATTATTTTTATTATTATTATTACTATTATTATTATTATTATTATTATTATTATTATTATTATTATTATTAATATTATTATTATTAAAACCGATTATAACTTTTGTATAGTAAATGTTTTTATACCATTTTAAAATGAGTTATTAATTTTAGACAATTTCTTGCCTAAAAACACAGATTACAGATGATCTCTTGCATAGAAATGAGAAAACGCTCAGATAACACAAAATAAGCTTCATTTTTGCTTAGAAAAACTAAGCTTTAATTTAGAAAGAAATTCATTATTATAAGTATTATTATTATTATTATTTACTACGATTATTATTATTATTGTTATTATTACTATTATTATTATTGCTATTATTATTATTGTTTATATTATTATTATTATTATTATTAAAAACCGATTATAACTTTTGTATAGTAAATGTTTTTATACCAGTTTTAAAATGTGTGATTTACTTTAGACAATTTTTTGCCTAAAAACTATAAAATGGCTTAGATTGCCTAAAAACACAGATCACACATGATCTTTTGCATAGAAATGAGAAAACGCTCATGTAACACACAAAATAAGCTTCATTTTTCCTTAATAAAAGTATTAATATTATTATTACTTTTGTTACTATTACTATTATTATTATTATTATTATTATTATTATTACTATTATTATTATTGTCATTATTATTATTATTATTATTAAAAAATTATATTAAACAGGCAGAAAACGTCGTATTCTGACACAAAAATACGAATTACGTTATAGACTTGACGAGAACGGCGTATCTCGGACTCTTATAGGACTCTTATAGGGTCAAAAAGTATCAGTTTGGATTAAAACAAATTATTTTTGTTGACTCTCAGTCTGAATTGTTTATCAGTTCAAACAAAAACGGCTTATTTTAGACGATCTTTTGCTTTGAACAAGAAAACTTATATCGAACAGACTAAAAACGTATTAATCTGGCATAAAAGAGCAATTTATGTATCACTTTGGATAAAGGCAGCTAATCCTATTCGTTTCATTGCTTAAAATAGACAAAATTGTTAATAAATCTAACAAAAACGCTGTATTCTAGCACAAAATACTAATTACATTATAGTTTCGACGAGAATAGCTTATTTGGAATGATTCTATGCTTCCAAACGAGTAATTTTTATTAAACAGATGCCAAACATCATGTTTTGTCCTATAAAGACATTTTATATTGCAGTTTGTATTAAAACAAAATATTTTCGTTGATTCTTTGTTAGAAGCAGCAAACCTAACATTAAAGAATCTGAAAACTTTGTATTCGGACACAAACCACCGAATTTTGTATCAGTTTAGACAAAAACGGTTGATTTTCGACAATATTTTGCTTTGAACAAGAAAACTTATATCAAACTGACTAAAAACGTCTTATTTTAGCACAAAACAAAAGATCTGCGTTATAGTCTTAACGAGAGCTGTTAATTTCAAACAGTTCTATGCTTTGAAACGAGTAAACTTTCACTGAACAGAGGAAAAACATCTTATTTCGCCTTTTAAAAACGATTCATGCCACAGTTACTATGAAAACCAATTATTTTCGTTAATTCATTGTTACAAACAAGAAACCTTACATCAAAATAACTGAAAACCCCTTATTCAGGCACAGAAATTCGAATTACGTTTCAGTCTGGACAAAAACTGCTTACTTTAGACGATCCTTTGTTTTGAATACAAAAACTTACATTAAAAAGATTAAAACGTCTTATTCTGGCTGGAAACTGCAAATTATGTATTACTTTGAATAAAAGCAGTTTATCCTGATTACTCCTTTGCTTAGAATAGAGCAAACT
>NC_087397.1:19937500-20007500 GCF_031307605.1 Tribolium castaneum
ATATCCAACTCTATAACTCGCTTATGGTTGGTCTTACAAAAGAAATGCAATTAACTATTTTGTAGGAAATTTTATCAGCTTTAATTTTGAAAGAAAGATAAAAATTGATAGGAGTAATTGTTTTCGAGATATAAGCAAAAAACCAAAGTGAAAACTGTTACAGTTACTGAACAAAAATGTTATTCAGTTTTCAATGTTTGAGACGAAGACGAAAATGCAGCATTTAAAAACGACTCTGAAGATTTCAGCGACTTTTATGTCACCTCCTTTTTCTTCTAATAAAGTATTTAACCCAATAAATTAAGTGTATTTTAAATCACAAGACATTTTCTGTTAAAGCACTTTTTTTTAAATATTAATAATTTTTAAACTTATATCTCGCTTATGGTTAGTTTTACATGAAAAATGCAAATAACTATTTTGTAGGAAATTTTATCAGCTTTAATTTTAGTAAAAAGATAAAAATTGATATAAGTAACTGTTTTCGAGATATAAGCAAGAAACCAAAAAACTGTTACCTTAATTAAGCGTTTGCATGTAAGCAAATTTGGTACTATTAGTATTATTATTATTAATGTTATTGTTATTAATATGACGATTAAAGACGACTCTGAAACCTTTAGTGACTTTTATGTCTTCTCCTTTTTCCTCTACTAAAGTGTTAGACACAATTAATTTAGTTTAATTTTAGTTTTTCAAACATTTTATTTTAAAGCAAGTTTTTGTTAAATATTATTTATATCCAACTCTATAACTCGCTTATGGTTGGTCCTACAAGAAAAATGTAAATAACTATTTTGTAGGAAATTTTATCAGCTTTAATTTTGAAAGAAAGATAAAAATTGATAGGAGTAACTGTTTTCGAGATATAAGCAAAAAACCAATAAGAAAACTGTAACTGTTACTGAACAAAAATGTAATTCAGTTTTCAATGTTTGAGACGAGGACGAAAATGCAGCATTTAAAATCGACTCTAAAGACTTCAGTGACTTATATGTCACCTCCTTTTTCTTCTAATAAAGTATTGGACCTAATAAATTAAGTGTATTTTAAATCACAAAACATTTTCTGTTAAAGCACTTTTTTTTAAATATTAATTATTTTCAAACTTATATCTCGCTTATGGTTAGTCCTACATGAAAAATGCAAATAACTATTTTGTAGGAAATTTTATCAGCTTTAATTTTAGTAAAAAGATAAAAATTGATAGAAGTAACTGTTTTCGAGATATAAGCAAGAAACTGTTACCTTAATTAAGCGCTTGCATATAAGCAAATTTAGTACTATTAGTATTATTATTATTAATGTTATTGTTATTAATATGACGACTAAAGACGACTCTGAAACCATTAGTGACTTTTATGTCTTCTCCTTTTTCCTCTACTAAAGTGTTAGACACAATTAATTTAGTTTAATTTTAGTTTTTCAAACATTTTATTTTGAAGCAAGTTTTTGTTAAATATTATTTATATCCAACTCTATAACTCGCTTATGGTTGGTCCTACAAGAAAAATGCAAATAACTATTTTGTAAGAAATTTTATCAGCTTTAATCTTGAAAAAAAGATAAAAATTGATAGGAGTAACTGTTTTCGAGATATAAGCAAGAAACCAATAAGAAAACTGTAACTGTTACTGAACAAAAATGTAATTCAGTTTTCAATGTTTGAGATGAAGACGAAAATGCAGCATTTAAAATCGACTCTGAAGACCTCAGTGACTTTTATGTCACCTCCTTTATCTTCTAATAAAGTATTGGACTCATTAAATTAAGTGTATTTTAAATCACAAGACATTTTCTGTTAAAGCACTTTTTTTAAATATTAATTATTTTCAAACTTATATCTCGCTTATGGTTAGTCCTACATAAAAAATGCAAGATACTATTTTGTAGGAAATTTTATCAGCTTTAATTTTAGTAAAAAGATAAAAATTGATAGGAGTAACTGTTTTCGAGATATAAGCAAGAAACCAAAAAACTGTTACCTTAATTAAGAGTTTGCTTATAAGCAAATTTTGTACTAAAAACAACTCTGAAGACTTTGGTGACTTTTATGTCTTCTCCTTTTTCCTCTACTAATGTGTTAGACCAAATTAATTTAGTTTAATATCGGTTTTTCAAACATTTTATTTTAAAGCAAATTTTTGTTAAAGATTATTTATATCCAACTCTATAACTCGCTTATGGTTGGTCCTACAAAAAAATGCAAATAACTATTTTGTAGAAAATTTTATCAGCTTTAATTCTGAAAAAAAGATAAAAATTGATAGGAGTAACTGTTTTCGAGATATAAGCAAGAAACCAAAAAACTGTTACCTTAATTAAGCGTTTGCATATAAGCAAATTTAGTACTATTAGTATTATTATTATTAATGTTATTGTTATTAATATGACGACTAAAGACGACTCTCAAACATTTAGTGACTTTTATGTCTTCTCCTTTTTCCTCTACTAAAGTGTTAGACACTATTAATTTAGTTTAATTCCGGTTTTTCAAGCATTTTATTGTAAAGCTAATTTTTGTTAAATATTATTTATATCCAACTCTATAACTCGTTTATACTTGGTCCTACAAGAAAAATGTAAATAACTATTTTGTTGGAAATTTTATCAGCTTTAATTTTGAAAGATAGATAAAAATTGATTGGAGTAATTGTTTTCGAGATATAAGCAAAAAACCAAAGTGAAAACTGTTACAGTTACTGAACAAAAATGTAATTCAGTTTTCAATGTTTGAGACGAAGACGAAAATGCAGCATTTAAAATCGACTCTGAAGACTTCAGCGATTTTTATGTCACCTCCTTTTTCTTCTAATAAAGTATTGGACCCAATAAATTAAGTGTATTTTAAATCACAAGACATTTTCTGTTAAAGCACTTTTTTTTTAAATATTAATAATTTTTAAACTTATATCTCGCTTATGGTTAGTCTTACATGAAAAATTCAAATAACTATTTTGTAGGAAATTTTATCAGCTTTAATGTTTGTAAAAAAATAAAAATTGATATAAGTAACTGTTTTTGAGATATAAGCAAGAAACCAAAAAACTGTTACCTTAATTAAGCGTTTGCATGTAAGCAAATTTAGTACTATTAGAATTATTATTATTAATATTATTGTTATTAATATGATGATTAATGACGACTCTGAAACCTTTAGTGACTTTTATGTCTTCTCCTTTTTCCTCTACGGAAGTGTTACACACAATTAATTTAGTTTAATTTTTGTTTTTCAAACATTTTATTTTAAAGCAAGTTTTTGTTAAATATTATTTATATCTAACTCTATAACTCGCTTATGGTTGGTCCTACAAGAAAAATGCAAATAACTATTTTGTAGGAAATTTTATCAGCTTTAATTCTGAAAAAAAGATAAAAATTGATAGGAGTAACTGTTTTCGAGATATAAGCAAGAAACCAAAAAACTGTTACCTTAATTAAGAGTTTGCTTATAAGCAAATTTTGTACTAAAAACAACTCTGAAGACTTTGGTGACTTTTATGTCTTCTCCTTTTTCCTCTACTAATGTGTTAGACCAAATTAATTTAGTTTAATATCGGTTTTTCATACATTTTATTTTAAAGCAAATTTTTGTTAAAGATTATTTATATCCAACTCTATAACTCGCTTATGGTTGGTCCTACAAAAAAATGCAAATAACTATTTTGTAGAAAATTTTATCAGCTTTAATTCTGAAAAAAAGATAAAAATTGATAGGAGTAACTGTTTTCGAGATATAAGCAAGAAACCAAAAAACTGTTACCTTAATTAAGCGTTTGCATATAAGCAAATTTAGTACTATTAGTATTATTATTATTAATGTTATTGTTATTAATATGACGATTAAAAACGACTCTGAAGACTTTGGTGACTTTTACGTCGCCTCCTTTTTTCTCTACTAAAGTGTTAGACCCAATTAATTTAGTTTAATTTCGGTTTTTCAAACATTTTATTTTAAAGCAAATTTTTGTTAAAGATTATTTATATCCAACTCTATAACTCGCTTATGGTTGGTTCTACAAAAAAAATGTAAATAACTATTTTGTTGGAAATTTTATCAGCTTTAATTTTGGAAAAAAGATAAAATTTGATAGGAGTAACTGTTTTCGAGATATAAGCAAAAAACCAATAAGAAAACTGTAACTGTTCCTGAACAAAAATGTAATTCAGTTTTCAATGTTTGAGACGAAGACGAAAATGCAGCATTTAAAAACGACTCTTAAGACTTCTTAATGCAAGCGCTTAATTAAGGTAACAGTTTTTTGGTTTCTTGCTTATATTTCGAAAACAGTTACTCCTATCAATTTTTATCTTTTTACTAAAATTAAGGCTGATAAAATTTCCTACAAAATAGTTATTTGCATTTTTCATGTAGGACTAAACATAAGCGAGATATAAGTTTGAAAATAATTAATATTTAAAAAAAAAGTGCTTTAACAGAAAATGTCTTGTGATTTAAAATACACTTAATTTATTGGGTCCAATACTTTATTAGAAGAAAAAAGATGTGACATATAAGTCACTGAAGTCTTCAGAGTCGATTTTAAATGCTGCATTTTCGTCTTCGTCTCAAACATTGAGAACTGAATTACATTTTTGTTCAGTAACTGTAACAGTTTTCACTTTGGTTTTTTGCTTATATCTCGAAAACAGTTGCTCCTATCAATTTTTATCTTTCTTTCAAAATTTAAGCTGATAAAATTTCCTACAAAATAGTTAATTGCATTTCTTTTGTAGGACCAACAATAAGCGAGTTATAGAGTTAGATATAAATAATCTTTAGCAAAAAATTGCTTTAAAATAAAATGTTTGAAAAACCGAAATTAAACTAAATTAATTGGGTCTAACACTTTAGTGGAGGAAAAAGAAAAAGACATAAAAGTCACCAAAGTCTTCAGAGTCAGTTTCAGACTAACCATAAGCGAGATATAAGTTTGAAAATAATTAATAATTAAAAAAAAATGTGCTTTAACGGAAAATGTCTTGTGATTTAAAATTCACTTAATTTATTGGGTCCAATACTTTAGTAGAAGAAAAAGTAGGTGACAGAAAGGTCACTGAAGTTTTTAGAGTCGTTTGTAAATGCTGCATTTTCGTCTTCGTCTCAAACATTGAAAACTGAATTACATTTTTGTTCAGTAACTGTAAAAGTTTTCACTTTGGTTTTTTGCTTATATCTCGAAAACATTTACTCTTATCAATTTTTATCTTTCTTTCAAAATTAATGCTGATAAAATTTTCTACAAAATAGTTAAATGCATTTTTTTTGTGGGACCAACCGTAAGCGAGTTATAGAGTTAGATATATATATTTAACAAAAATTTGCTTTAAAATAAAATGTTTGAAAAACTGAAATTAAACTAAATTAATTGTGTCTAACACTTTAGTAGAGGAAAAAGGAGGAGACATAAAAGTCAATAAAGTCTTAGAGTTGTCTTTAGTTGTCACATTAATAACAATAACATTAATAATAACAATACTAGTAGTACTAAATTTGTTTATATGCAAGCGCTTGATTAAGGTAACAGTTTTTTTGTTTTTTGCTTATATCTCGAAAACAGTTACTCCTATCAATTTTTACGTTTTCACCAAAATTAAAGCTGATAAAATTTCCTACAAAATAGTTATTTGCATTTTTTATGTAGAACTAACCATAAACGAGATATAAGTTTGAAAATAATTAATAATTAAAAAAAAATGTGCTTTAACAGAAAATGTTTTGTGATTTAAAATACACTTAATTTATTGGATCCAATACTTAATTAGAAGAAAAAGGAGGTGACAGTAAATGCTGCATTTTCGTCTTCGTCTCAAACATTGAAAACTAAATCACATTTTTGTTCAGTAACTTACAGTTTTCACTTTGGTTTTTTGCTTATATCTCGAAAACAGTTACTCCTATCAATTTTTATCTTTTATTCAAAATTAAAGCTGATAAAATTTCCTACAAAATAGTTATTTGCATTTTTCTTGTAGGACCAACCATAAGCGAGTTATAGAGTGGGATATAAATAATATTTAACAAAAATTTGCTTTAAAATAAAATGTTTGAAAAACTGAAATTAAACTAAATTAATTGTGTCTAACACTTTAGTAGTGGAAAAAGGAAAAGACATAAAAGTCACTGAAGTTTTTAGAGTCGTTTGTAAATGCTGCATTTTCGTCTTCGACGACAGTTCTACATGAAAAATGCAAATAACTATTTTGTAGGAAATTTTTTCACCTTTAATTTTGGTGAAATGGTAAAAATTGATAGGAGTAACTGTTTTCGAGATATAAGCAAAAAACAAAAAAACTGTTACCTTAATTAAGCGCTTGCATATAAGCAAATTTAGTACTACTAGTATTGTTATTATAAATGTTATTGTTATTAATATGACGACTAAAAACAACTCTAAGACTTTAGTGACTTTTATGTCTCCTCCTTTTTCCTCTACTAAAGTGTTAGACACAATTAATTTAGTTCAATTTCAGTTTTTCAAACATTTTATTTTAAAGCAAATTTTTGTTAAATATTAAAAACTATAAAATGGCTTAGATTGCCTAAAAACACAGATCACACATGATCTTTTGCATAGAAATGAGAAAACGCTCATGTAACACAAAATAAGCTCCATTTTTCCTTATTAAAAGTATTATTATTATTATTATTACTTTTATTAATATAACTATTATTATTATTATTATTATTATTATTATTATTAAAAACCGATTATAACTTTTGTATAGTAAATGTATTTATACCAGTTTTAAAACGAGTTATTAATTTTAGACAATTTCTTGCCTAAAAACACAGATCACAGATGATCTCTTGCATAGAAATGAGAAAACGCTCAGATAACACAAAATAAGCTTCATTTTTATTTATTAAAAGTATTATTATTATTATTATTATTATTACATTGGTTACTATTACTATTATTATTATTATTATTATTATTATTATTATTAATATTATTATTATTATTATTAACTTTTGTATAGTAAATGTTTTTATACCAGTTTTAAAATGAGTTATTAATTTTAGACAATTTCTTGCCTAAAAGCAGATCACAGATGATTTCTTGCATAGAAATTAGAAAACGCTCATATAACACACAAAATAAGCTTCATTTTTGCTTAGAAAACTATGCTTACTTTTATTACTATTATTATTTTTATTATTATTATTATTATTATTATTATTATTATTATTATTATTATTATTATTATTATTATTATTATTGTTATTATTATTATTATTATTTTTATTATTAAAAAATTATATTAAACAGACAGAAAACGTCGTATTCTGACACAAAAAAACGAATTACGTTATAGACTTGATGAGAGCGGCGTATCTCGGACTCTTATAGGACTCTTATAGGGTCAAAAAGTATCTGTTTGGATTAAAACAAATTATTTTTGTTGTTTCTCAGTCTGAATTGTTCATCAGTTCAAACAAAAACGGCTTATTTTAGACGATCTTTTGCTTTGAACAAGAAAACTTACATCGAACAGACTAAAAACGTATTAATCTGGCATAAAAGAGCAATTTATGTATCACTTTGGATAAAGGCAGCTAATCCTATTCGTTTCATTGCTTAAAATAGACAAAATTGTTAATAAATCTAACAAAAACGCTGTATTCTAGCACAAAATACTAATTACATTATAGTTTCGACGAGAATAGCTTATTTGGAATGATTCTATGCTTCCAAACGAGTAAATTTTTATTAAACTGATGCCAAACATCATGTTTTGTCCTATAAAGACATTTTATATTGCAGTTTGTATTAAAACAAAATATTTTCGTTGATTCTTTGTTAGAAGCAGCAAACCTAACATTAAAGAATCTGAAAACTTTGTATTCGGACACAAACCACCGAATTTTGTATCAGTTTAGACATAAACGGTTGATTTTCGACAATATTTTGCTTTGAACAAGAAAACTTATATCAAACTGACTAAAAACGTCTTATTTTAGCACAAAACAAAAGATTTGCGTTATAGTCTTAACGAGAGCTGTTAATTTCAAACGGTTCTATGCTTTGAAACGAGTAAACTTTCACTGAACAGAGGAAAAACATCTTATTTCGCCTTTTACAAACGATTCATGCCACAGTTAGGATAAAAACCAATTATTTTTGTTAATTCATTGTTACAAACAAGGAACCTTACATCAAAGTAACTGAAAACCCCTTATTCAGGCACAGAAACGAGTAAACTTTTATAGGACAGATGCAAAATACCATATTACCACATAAATCGTTATTTTAAAGCAAAGTATTCGCTTTTGCACTTGTTCAATTAAAGTTTGCTTACTTCGAAGTATGTAATCGTCCGAAATAATTTTTTTTTGTCAAAACTATAACGTAATTTGTTTTTTGAGCTTGAATATAGAGTTTTTATTACGTTTTATAGTAGTTTACTCTACTCTAAGCATAGAATCAAACAGTGTAATCCGCTTTTGTTAAAACTGATACATAATTTGCTATTATTTTCGAGAATAAGACGTTTTCAATATGTTTGATAAAATTTTTCTTGTTTATAGCAAGGAATCGTTTAAAATAAGCTGTATTTGCCTAAACTGATACGTAATTCGATATTTGTGCATGGATACGAAGTTTTCAGTTTCTTTGACGTGAAATTTCTTGTTGCAAAAGGTAATAACTTGCTTTAAAACAACGCTTTATATGGTAATATGTGGTTTTGCATCTGCCCCATAAAAGTTCATTAGTTTCGAATCATAAAATCGTTTGAAATAAACAGTGCTGGTCGAAACTATAACGTAAATTATTTCTTTGAGAAGAAATTTAAAGTTTTCATTAAGTTTTATACAAGTTTACTCTATTCTAAGTAAAGGAGTAATCAGGATAAATTGCTTTTATCTAGAGTAATATATAATTTGCAGTTTTCAGCCAGAATAAGACGTTTTTAATCTTTTTAATGTAAGTTTTTGTATTCAAAACAAAGGATCGTCTAAAGTAAGTAGTTTTTGTCCAGACTGAAACGTAATTCGAATTTCTGTGCCTGAATAAGGGGTTTTCAGTTACTTTGATGTAAGGTTTCTTGTTTGTAACAATGAATTAACGAAAATAATTGGTTTTTATCCTAACTGTGGCATGAATCGTTTTTAAAAGGCGAAATAAGATGTTTTTCCTCTGTTCAGAGAAAGTTTACTCGTTTCAAAGCATAGAACCGTTTGAAATTAACAGCTCTCGTTAAGACTATAACGCAGATCTTTTGTTTTGTGCTAAAATAAGACGTTTTTAGTCAGTTTGATATAAGTTTTCTTGTTCAAAGCAAAATATTGTCGAAAATCAACCGTTTTTGTCTAAACTGATACAAAATTCGGTGGTTTGTGTCCGAATACAAAGTTTTCAGATTCTTTAATGCTAGGTTTGCTGCTTCTAACAAAGAATCAACGAAAATATTTTGTTTTAATACAAACTGCAATATAAAATGTCTTTATAGAACAAAACATGATGTTTGGCATGTTTAATAGAAATTTACTCGTTTGGAAGCATAGAATCATTCCAAATAAGCTATTCTCGTCGAAACTATAATGTAATTAGTATTTTGTGCTAGAATACAGCGTTTTTGTTAGATTTATAAACAATTTTGTCTATTTTAAGCAATGAAACGAATAGGATTAGCTGCCTTTATCCAAAGTAATACATAAATTGTTCTTTTATGCCAGATTAATACGTTTTTAGTCTGTTCGATGTAAGTTTTCTTGTTCAAAGCAAAAGATCGTCTAAAATAAGCCGTTTTTGTTTGAACTGATGAACAATTTAGACTGAGAGTCAACAAAAATAATTTGTTTTAATCCAAACTGATACTTTTTGACCCTATAAGAGTCCTATAAGAGTCCGAGATACGCCGTTCTCGTCAAGTCTATAACGTAATTCGTTTTTTTGTGTCAGAATACGACGTATTCTGTCTGTTTAATATAATTTTTTAATAATAATAATAATAATAATAGCAATAATAATAATAATAATAATAATAATAATAATAATAATAATAATAATAATAATAATAATAATAATAATAATTAAATTAATAATAGTAATAAAAGTAAGCTTAGTTTTCTAAGCAAAAATAAAGCTTATTTTGTGTGTTATATGAGCGTTTTCTCATTTCTATGCAAGAGATCATCTGTGATCTGTGTTTTTAGGCAAGAAATTGTCTAAAATTAATAACTCATTTTAAAACTGGTATAAAAACATTTACTATACAAAAGTTAAAATCGGTTTTTAAGAATAATAATATTAATAATAATAATAATAATAATAATAATAATAATAATAATAATAATAATAATAATAATAATAACAATAATAATAATATTAGTAATAATAATAATAAAAATAATAGTAATAATAATAATAATAATAATAATAAAAGTAAGCTTAGTTTTCTAAGCAAAAATGAAGCTTATTTTGTGTGTTATATGAATGTTTTCTCATTTCTATGCAAGAAATCATCTGTGATCTGTGTTTTTAGGCAAGAAATTGTCTAAAATTAATAACTCATTTTAAAACTGGTATAAAAACATTTACTATACAAAAGTTATAATCGGTTTTTAATAATACCAATTATAATAATAATAATAATAATAATAATAATAATAATAATAATAATAATAATAATAATAATAATAATAATAATAATAATAATAATAATAATAATAATAATAATAATAATAATAATAATAATAATAATAATAATAATAATAATAATAATAATAATAATAATAATAATAATAATAATAATAATAATAACAATAATAATAATAATAATAATAATAATATTAAAAATAATAATAGTAGTAATAAAAGTAAGCTTAGTTTTCTAAGCAAAAATGAAGCTTATATTGTGTTATATGAGCGTTTTCTCATTTCTATGCAAAAGATAATGTGTGATCTGTGTTTGTAGGCAATCTAAGCCATTTTATAGTTTTTAGGCAAGAAATTGGCTAAAATTAATCACTCATTTTAAAACTGGTATAAAAACAATACTATACAAAAGTTATAATCGGTTTTTAATAATACTAATAATAATAAGCACTTTTTTTTTAAATATTAATTATTTTCAAACTTATATCTCGCTTATGGTTAGTCCTACATAAAAAATGCAAATAACTATTTTGTAGGAAATTTTATCAGCTTTAATTTTAGTAAAAAGATAAAAATTGATAGAAGTAACTGTTTTTGAAATATACGCAAGAAACTGTTACCTTAATTAAGCGCTTGCATATAAGCAAATTTAGTAATATTAGTATTATTATTATTAATGTTATTGTTATTAATATGACGACTAAAAACGACTCTCAAGACTTTGGTGACTTTTATGTCTTCTCCTTTTTCCTCTACTAAAGTGTTAGTCTTAATTAATTTAGTTTAATTTCGGTTTTTCAAACATTTTATTTTAAAGCAAATTTGTGTTAAAGATTATTTATATCTAACTCTATAACTCGCTTATGGTTGGTCCTACAAGAAAAATGCAAATAACTATTTTGTAGGAAATTTTATCAACTTGAATTTTGAAAAAAAAGATAAAAATTGATAGGAGTAACTGTTTTCGAGATATAAGCAAAAAACCAATAAGAAAACTGTAACTGTTACTGAACAAAAATGTAATTCAGTTTTCAATGTTTGAGACAAAGACGAAAATGCAGCATTTAAAATCGACTCTGAAGACTTCAGTGACTTTTATGTCACCTCCTTTTTCTTCTAATAAAGTATTGGACACATTAAATTAAGTGTATTTTAAATCACAAGACATTTTCTGTTAAAGCACTTTTTTTTTAAATATTAATTATTTTCAAACTTACATCTCGCTTATGGTTAGTCCTACATAAAAAATGCAAATTACTATTTTGTAGGAAATTTTATCAGCTTTAATTTTAGTAAAAAATAAAAATTAATAGGAGTAACTGTTTTCGAGATATAAGCAAGAAACCAAAAAACTGTCACCTTAATTAAGCGTTTGCATACTAGCAAATTTAGTACTATTAGTATTATTATTATTAATGTTATTGTTATTAGTATGACGATTAAAGACGACTCTGCAACCTTTAGTGACTTTTATGTCTTCTCCTTTTTTCTCTACTAAAGTGTTAGACACAATTAATTTAGTTTAATTTCAGTATTTCAAACATTTTATTTTAAAGCAAATTTTTGTTAAATATTATTTATATCCATCTTTATAACTCGCTTATACTTGGTCCTACAAGAAAAATGCAAAAAACTATTTTGTAGGAAATTTTATCAGCTTTAATTGTAGTAAAAAGGTAAAAATTGCTAGGAGTAACTGTTTTCGAGATATAAGCAAGAAACCAAAAAACTGTTACCTTAATAAAGCGCTTGCATATAGGCAAATTTAGTACTATTACTATTATTATTATTAATGTTATTGTTATTAATATGACGACTAAAAACGACTCTCAAGACTTTGGTGACTTTTATGTCTTCTCCTTTTTCCTATACTAAAGTGTTAGACTCAATTAATTTAGTTTAATTTCGGTTTTTCAAACATTTTATTTTAAAGCAAATTTTTGTTAAAGATTATTTATATCCAACTCTATAACTCGCTTATGGTTGGTCCTACAAGAAAAATGCAAATAACTATTTTGTAGGAAATTTTATCAGCTTTAATTTTAGTAAAAAGATAAAAATTGATAGGAGTAACTGTTTTCGAGATATAAGCAAGAAACCAAAAAACTGTAACCTTAATTAAGCGCTTGCATATAAGCAAATTTAGTACTAAAAACCACTCTGAAGACTTTGGTGACTTTTGTCTTCTCCTTTTTCCTCTATTAAAGTGTTAGACCCAATTAATTTGGTTTAATATCGGTTTTTCAAACATTTTATTTTAAAGAAAATTTTTACTAAAGATTATTTATATCCAACTCTATAACTCGCTTATGATTGGTTCTACAAAAAAATGCAAATAATTATTTTGTAGGAAATTTTATCAGCTTTAATTTTGAAAAAGAGATAAAAATTGATAGGAGTAACTGTTTTCGAGATATAAGCAAGAAACCAAAAAACTGTTACCATAATTAAGCGTTTGCATATAAGCAAATTTAGTACTATTAGTATTATTATTATTAAAGTTATTGTTATTAATATGGCGACTAAAGACGACTCTGAAACATTTAGTGACTTTTATGTCTTCTCCTTTTTTCTCTACTAAAGTGTTAGACACAATTAATTTAGTTTAATTCCGGTTTTTCAAGCATTTTATTTTAAAGCAAATTTTTGTTAAATATTATTTATATCCAACTCTATAACTCGTTTATGCTTGGTCCTACAAGAAAAATGCAAATAACTATTTTGTTGGAAATTTTATCAGTTTTTATTTTGGAAGAATGATAAAATTTGATAGGAGTAACTGTTTTCGAGATATAAGCAAAAAATCAATAAGAAAACTGTAACTGTTACTGAACAAAAATGTAATTCAGTTTTTAATGTTTGAGACGAAGACGAAAATGCAGCATTTTCTGTCACCTCCTTTTTCTTCTAATAAAGTATTGGACCCAATAAATTAAGTTAATTTTAAATCACAAGACATTTTCTGTTAAAACACATTTTTTTTTAATTATTAATTATTTTCAAACTTATATCTCGCTTTTGGTTAGTTCTACATGAAAAATGCAAATAACTATTTTGTAGGAAATTTTATCACCTTTAATTTTGGTGAAAAGTTAAAAATTGATAGAAGTAACTGTTTTCGAGATATAAGCAAAAAACAAAAAAACTGTTACCTTAATTAAGCGCTTGCATTTAAGCAAATTTAGTACTACTAGTGTTGTTATTATAAATGTTATTGTTATTAATATGACGACTAAAGACAACTCTAAGACTTTAGTGACTTTTATGTCTCCTCCTTTTTCTTTTACTAAAGTGTTAGACACAATTAATTTAGTTTAATTTCAGTTTTTCAAACATTTTATTTTAAAGCGAATTTTTGTTAAATATTAAAAACTATAAAATGGCTTAGATTGCCTAAAAACACAGATCACACATGATCTTTTGCATAGAAATGAGAAAACGCTCATCTAACAAAAAATAAGCTTCATTTTTGCTTAGAAAACTAAGCTTACTTTTATTACTACTATTAATATTATTATTATTATTATTATTATTATTACTATTATTTTTATTATTATTATTACTATTATTATTATTATTAATATTATTATTATTAAAAACCGATTATAACTTTTGTATAGTAAATGTTTTTATACCAGTTTTAAAATGAGTTATTAATTTTAGACAATTTCTTGCCTAAAAACACAGATCACAGATGATCTCTTGCATAGAAATGAGAAAACGCTCATATAACACAAAATAAGCTTCATTTTTGCTTAGAAAACTAAGCTTACTTTTATTACTACTATTATTATTATTTTTATTATTATTATTATTATTAAAAACCGATTACAACTTTTGTATAGTAAATGTTTTTATACCAGTTTTAAAATGAGTTATTAATTTTAGACAATTTCTTGCCTAAAAACACAGATCACAGATGATCTCTTGCATAGAAATTAGAAAACGCTCATATAACACAAAATAAGCTTCATTTTTGCTTAGAAAACTAAGCTTACTTTTATTACTACTATTATTATTATTTTTATTATTATTATTATTACTATTATTTTTATTATTATTACTATTATTATTATTATTATTATTATTATTATTATTATTATTATCAATATTATTATTATTAAAAACCGATTATAACTTTTGTATAGTAAATGTTTTTATACCAGTTTTAAAATGAGTTATTAATTTTAGACAATTTCTTGCCTAAAAACACAGATCACAGATGATCTCTTGCATAGAAATGAGAAAACGTTCATATAACACAAAATAAGCTTCATTTTTGCTTAGAAAACTAAGCTTACTTTTATTACTACTATTATTATTATTTTTATTATTATTATTATTACTATTATTTTTATTATTATTGCTATTATTATTATTATTATTATTATTATTAATATTATTATTATTAAAAACCGATTATAACTTTTGTATAGTAAATGTTTTTATACCAGTTTTAAAATGAGTTATTAATTTTAGACAATTTCTTGCCTAAAAACACAGATCACAGATGATTTCTTGCATAGAAATGAGAAAACGCTCATATAACACAAAATAAGCTTCATTTTTGCTTAGAAAAACTAAGCTTTAATTTAGAAAGAAATTCATTATTATAAGTATTATTATTATTATTATTATTTACTACTATTATTATTATTATTATTATTATTATTATTATTATTATTATTATTATTATTATTATTATTATTATTATTATTATTATTATTATTATTATTATTATTATTATTATTATTATTGTTAATATTATTATTATTATTATTATTAAAAACCGATTATAACTTTTGTATAGTAAATGTTTTTATACCAGTTTTAAAATGAGTGATTTATTTTAGACAATTTCTTGCCTAAAAACTATAAAATGGCTTAGATTGCCTAAAAACACAGATCACACATGATCTTTTGCATAGAAATGAGAAAACGCTCATGTAACACACAAAATAAGCTTCATTTTTCCTTATTAAAAGTATTAACATTATTATTACTTTTGTTACTATTACTATTATTATTATTATTATTATTATTATTATTATTATTATTGTTATTATTATTATTATTATTAAAAAATTATATTAAACAGACAGAAAACGTCGTATTCTGACACAAAAAAACGAATTACGTTATAGACTTGACGAGAACGGCGTATCTCGGACTCTTATAGGACTCTTATAGGGTCAAAAAGTATCAGTTTGAATTAAAACAAATTATTTTTGTTGACTCTCAGTCTGAATTGTTTATCAGTTTAAACAAAAACGGCTTATTTTAGACGATCTTTTGCTTTGAACAAGAAAACTTATATCGAACAGACTAAAAACGTATTAATCTGGCATAAAAGAGCAATTTATGTATCACTTTGGATAAAGGCAGCTAATCCTATTCGTTTCATTGCTTAAAATAGACAAAATTGTTAATAAATCTAACAAAAACGCTGTATTCTAGCACAAAATACTAATTACATTATAGTTTCGACGAGAATAGCTTATTTGGAATGATTCTATGCTTCCAAACGAGTAAATTTTTATTAAACAGATGCCAAACATCATGTTTTGTCCTATAAAGACATTTTATATTGCTGTTTGTATTAAAACAAAATATTTTCGTTGATTCTTTGTTCGAAGCAGCAAACCTAACATTAAAGAATTTGAAAACTTTGTATTCGGACACAAACCACCGAATTTTGTATCAGTTTAGACAAAATCGGTTGATTTTCGACAATATTTTGCTTTGAACAAGAAAACTTATATCAAACTGACTAAAAACGTCTTATTTTAGCACCAAACAAAAGATTTGCGTTATAGTCTTAACGAGAGCTGTTAATTTCAAACGGTTCTATGCTTTGAAACGAGTAAACTTTCACTGAACAGAGGAAAAACATCTTATTTCGCCTTTTAAAAACGATTCATGCCCCAGTTAGGATAAAAACCAATTATTTTCGTTAATTCATTGTTACAAACAAGAAACCTTACATCAAAGTAACTGAAAACCCCTTATTCAGGCACAGAAATACGAATTACGTTTCAGTCTGGACAAAAACTGCTTACTTTAGACGATCCTTTGTTTTGAATACAAAAACTTACATTAAAAAGATTAAAAACGTCTTATTCTGGCTCAAAACTGCAAATTATGTATTACTTTGGATAAAAGCAGTTTATCCTGATTACTCCTTTGCTTAGAATAGAGCAAACTTGTATAAAACTTAATGAAAACTTTAAATTTCGTCTCAAAGAAATAATTTACGTTATAGTTTTGACCAGAACTGTTAATTTCAAACGATTTTATGCCCCCAAACGAGAAAACTTTCACTAAACAGATGCCAAACGTCTTAGTTCGTTTTATAAAAACGACATGTTACAGTTTAAACAAAAACAAATTATTTTCGTTGGTGTGTCAAAATAATTTATTTCGAATGATTCAATGGAGCGAAACGAGTAAACTTTTATAGGACAGATGCAAAATCCCATATTACCACATAAATCGTTATTTTAAAGCAAAGTATTAGCTTTTGCACTTGTTCAATTAGAGTTTGCTAACTTCGAAGTATGTAATCGTCCGAAATAATTTTTTTTTGTCAAAACTATAACGTAATTTGTTCTTTTGAGCTTGAATATAGAGTTTTCATTACGTTTTATAGTAGCTTACTCTACTCTAAGCATAGAATCAAACAGAGTAATCCGCTTTTGTTAAAGCTGATACATAATTTGCTCTTATTTTCGAGAATAAGACGTTTTCAATATGTTTGATAAAATTTTTTTTGTTTATAGCAAGGAATCGTTTAAAATAAGCTGTATTTGCCTAAACTGATACGTAATTCGATATTTGTGTATGGATACGAAGTATTCAGTTTCTTTGACGTGAAATTTCTTGACGCAAAAGGTAATAATTTGCTTTAAAACGCTTTATATGGTAATATGTGGTTTTGCATCTGCCCCATAAAAGTTCATTAGTTTCGAATCATAAAATCGTTTGAAATAAACAGTGCTGGTCAAAACTATAACGTAATTTATATCTTTGAGACGAAATTTAAAGTTTTCATTAAGTTTTGTACAAGTTTATTCTAAGTAAAGGAGTAATCAGGATAAATTGCTTTTATCTAGAGTAATATATAATTTGCAGTTTTCAGCCAAAATAAGACGTTTTTAATCTTTTTAATGTAAGTTTTTGTATTCAAAACAAAGGATCGTCTAAAGTAAGCAGTTTTTGTCCAGACAGAAACGTAATTCGAATTTCTGTGCCTGAATAAAGGGGTTTTCAGTTACTTTGATGTAAGGTTTCTTGTTTGTAACAATGAATTAACGAAAATAATTGGTTTTTATCCAAACTGTGGCATGAATCGTTTTTAAAAGGCGAAATAAGATGTTTTTCCTCTGTTCAGTAAAAGTTTACTCGTTTCAAAGCATAGAACCGTTTAAAATTAACAGCTCTCGTTAAGACTATAAAGCAAATCTTTTGTTTTGTGCTAAAATAAGACGTTTTTAGTCAGTTTGATATAAGTTTTCTTGTTCAAAGCAAAATATTGTCGAAAATCAACCGTTTTTGTCTAAACTGATACAAAATTCGGTGGTTTGTGTCCGAATACAAAGTTTTCAGATTCTTAAATGTTAGGTTTGCTGCTTCTAACAAAGGATCAACGAAAATATTTTGTTTTAATACAAACTGCAATATAAAATGTATTTATGTTTAATAAAAATTTACTCGTTTGGAAGCATAGAATCATTCCAAATAAGCTATTCTCGTCGAAACTATAATGTAATTAGTATTTGGTGCTAGAATACAGCGTTTTTGTTAGATTTATTAACAATTTTGTCTATTTTAAGCAATGAAACGAATAGGATTAGCTGCCTTTATCCAAAGTGATACATAAATTGCTCTTTTATGCCAGATTAATACGTTTTTAGTCTGTTCGATGTAAGTTTTCTTGTTTAAAGCAAAAGATCGTCTAAAATAAGCCGTTTTTGTTTGAACTGATGAACAATTCAGACTGAGAGTCAACAAAAATAATTTGTTTTAATACAAACTGATACCTTTTGACCCTATAAGAGTCCTATAAGAGTCCGAGATACGCCGTTCTCGTCAAGTCTATAACGTAATTCGTTTTTTTGTGTCAGAATACGACGTTTTCTGTCTGTTTAATATAAGTTTTTAATAATAATAATAATAATAACAATAATAATAATAATAATAATAATAATAATAATAATAATAATAATAATAATAATAATAATAATAATAATAGTAATAATAATAATAATAATAATAATAATAATAATAATAATAATAATAGTAATAATAATAATAATAATAATAATAAAAATAATAATAGTAACAAAAGTAAGCTTAGTTTTCTAAGCAAAAATGAAGCTTATTTTGTGTGCTATATGAGCGTTTTCTCATTTCTATGCAAGAAATCATCTGTGATGTGTTTTTAGGCAAGAAATTGTCTAAAATTAATAACTCATTTTAAAACTGGTATAAAAATATTTACTATGCAAAAGTTAATAATAATAATAATAATAATAATAATAATAATAATAATAATAATAATAATAATAATAAGATTAACAATAATAATAATAATAATAATAATAATAGTAATAAAAATAATAATATTAATAATAATAATAGTAATAAAAGTAAGCTTAGTTTTCTAAGCAAAAATGAAGCTTATTTTGTGTTATATGAGCGTTTTCTCATTTCTATGCAAAAGATCATGTGTGATCTGTGTTTTTAGGCAATCTAAGCCATTTTATAGTTTTTAGGCAAGAAATTGGCTAAAATTAATCACTCATTTTAAAACTGGTATAAAAACAATACTAGACAAAAGTTATAATCGGTTTTTAATAATAACAATAATAATAATAATAAAAATAACAATAATAATAATAATAATAATAACAATAATAATAATAAAAATACTAATAATAGTAATATTTACTATACAAAAGTTATAATCGGTTTTTAATAATAATAATATTAATAATAATAATAATAATAGTAATAATAATAATAAAAATAATAATAATAGTAGTAATAAAAGTAAGCTTAGTTTTCTAAGCAAAAATGAAGTTTTTTTTTGTGTGTTTTATGAGTGTTTTCTCATTTCTATGCAAGAAATCATCTGTGATCTGTGTTTTTAGGCAAGAAATAGTCTAAAATTAATAACTCATTTTAAAACTGGTATAAAAACATTTACTATACAAAAGTTAATAATAATAATAATAATAATAATAATATTAACAATAATAATAATAATAATAATAATAATAATAATAATAATAATAATAGTAATAATAACAAAAGTAATAATAATAATAATACTTTTAATAAGGAAAATTGGAGCTTATTTTGTGTGTTACTTGAGCGTTTTCTCATTTCTATGCAAAAGATCATGTGTGATCTGTGTTTTTAGGCAATATAAGCCATTTTATAGTTTTTAATATTTAACAAAAATTTGCTTTAAAATAAAATGTTTGAAAATCACTTTAGTAGAGGAAAAAAGAGGAGACATAAAAGTCACTAAAGTCTTAAATGTAATTCAGTTTTCAATGTTTGAGACGAAGACGAAATTGCAGCATTTACAAACGACTCTAAAGGCTTCAGTGACCTTTCTGTCACCTCTTTTTTCTTCAAATAGATTATTGGACCCAATAAATTAAGTGTATTTTAAATCACAAGACATTTTCTGTTAAAGCACTTTTTTTTAAATTGTAATTATTTTCAAACTTATATCCCGCTTATGGTTAGTCCTACATGAAAAATGCAAATAACTATTTTGTAGGAAATTTTATCAGACTTAATTTTAGTAAAAAGATAGAAATTGATAGGATTAACTGTTTTCGAGATATAAGCAAGAAACCAAAAAACTGTTACCTTAATTAAGCGTTTGCATATAAGCAAATTTAGTACTATTAGTATTATTATTATCAATGTTATTGTTATTAGTATGACGACTAAAGACGATTCTGAAGACTTTAGTGACTTTTATATCTCCTCCTTTTTCCTCTACTAAAGTGTTAGACACAATTAATTTAGTTTAATTTCGGTTTTTCAAACATTTTATTTTAAAGCATATTTTTGTTAAAGATTATTTATATCCAACTCTATAACTCGCTTATGGTTGGTTTTACAAAAGAAATGCAAATAACTCTTTTGTAGCAAATTTTATCAGCTTTAATTTTGAAAGAAAGATAAAAATTGATAGGAGTAACTGTTTTCGAGATATAAGCAAGAAACCAAAAAACTGTTACCTTAATTAAGCGTTTGCATATAAGCAAATTTAGTACTATTAGTATTATTATTATTAATGTTATTGTTATTAATATGACGACTAAAAACGACTCTGAAGACTTTGGTGACTTTTATGTCTTCTCCTTTTTCCTATACTAAAGTGTTAGACTCAATTAATTTAGTTTAATTTCGGTTTTTCAAACATTTTATTTTAAAGCAAATTTTTGTTAAAGATTATTTATATCCAACTCTATAACTCGCTTATGGTTGGTCTTACAAAAGAAATGCAAATAACTATTTTGTAGGAAAATTTATCAGCTTTAATTTTAAAAAAAAGATAAAAATTGATAGGAGTAATTGTTTTCGAGATATAAGCAAAAAAATGTAATTCAGTTTTCAATGTTTGAGACAAAGACGAAAATGCAGCATTTAAAAACGACTCTGAAGACTTCAGCGACTTTTATGTCACCTCCTTTTTTTTCTAATAAAGTATTGGACCTAATAAATTAAGTGTATTTTAAGTCACAAAATATTTTCTGTTAAAGCACTTTTTTTTTAAATATTAATTATTTTCAAACTTACATCTCGCTTATGGTTAGTCCTACATGAAAAATGCAAATAACTATTTCGTAGGAAATTTTATCAGCTTTAATTTTACGAAATAGATAAAAATTGATAGGAGTAACTGTTTTCGAGATATAAGCAAGAAACTGTTACCTTAATTAAGCGCTTGCATATAAGCAAATTTAGTACTATTAGTATTATTATTATTAATGTTATTGTTATTAATATGACGACTAAAAACGACTCTCAAGACTTTGGTGACTTTTATGTCTTCTCCTTTTTCCTCCACCCATAAGCGAGATATAAGTTTGAAAATAATTAATATTTAAAAAAAAAGTGCTTTAACAGAAAATGTCTTGTGATTTAAAATACACTTAAGTTAATGAGTCCAATACTTTATTAGAAGAAAACGGAGGTGACATAAAAGTCACTGAAGTCTTCAGAGTCGATTTTAAATGCTGCATTTTCGTCTTCATCTCAAACATTGAAAACTGAATTACATTTTTGTTCAGTAACAGTTACAGTTTTCTTATTGGTTTTTTGCTTATATCTCGAAAACAGTTACTCCTATTAATTTTTATCTTTCTTTCAAGATTAAAGCTGATAAAATTTCCTACAAAATAGTTATTTGCATTTTTCTTGTAGGACCAACCATAAGCGAGTTATAGAGTTGGATATAAATAATATTTAACAAAAACTTGCTTTAAAATAAAATGTTTGAAAAACTAAAATTAAACTAAATTAATTGTGTCTAACACTTTAGTAGAGGAAAAAGGAGAAGACATAAAGATCACTAAAGGTTTCAGAGTCGTCTTTAGTCGTCATATTAATAACAATAACATTAATAATAATAATACTAATAGTACTAAATTTGCTTATATGCAAACGCTTAATTAAGGTAACAGTTTTTTGGTTTCTTGCTTATATCTCGAAAACAGTTACTCCTATCAATTTTTATCTTTTTTTCAAAATCAAAGCTGATAAAATTTTCTACAAAATAGTTATTTGCATTTTTTTGTAGGACCAACTATAAGCGAGTTATAGAGTTGGATATAAATAATCTTAAACAAAAATTTGCTTTAAAATAAAATGTTTGAAAAACCGATATTAAACTAAATTAATTTGGTCTAACACATTAGTAGAGGAAAAAGGAGAAGACATAAAAGTCACCAAAGTCTTCAGAGTTGTTTTTAGTACAAAATTTGCTTATAAGCAAACGCTTAATTAAGGTAACAGTTTTTTGGTTTCTTGCTTATATCTCGAAAACCGTTACTCCTATCAATTTTTATCTTTTTACAAAATTAAAGCTGATAAAATTTCCTACAAAATACTAATTTGCATTTTTTATGTAGGACTAACCATAAGCGATATATAAGTTTGAAAATAATTAATATTTAAAAAAAAAGTGTTTTAACAGAAAATGTCTTGTGATTTAAAATACACTTAATTTAATGAGTCCAATACTTTATTAGAAGAAAAAGGAGGTGACATAAAAGTCACTGAAGTCTTCAGAGTCGATTTTAAATGCTGCATTTTCGTCTTCATCTCAAACATTGAAAACTGAATTACATTTTTGTTCAGTAACAGTTACAGTTTTCTTATTGGTTTTTTGCTTATATCTCGAAAACAGTTACTCCTATTAATTTTTATCTTTCTTTCAAGATTAAAGCTGATAAAATTTCCTACAAAATAGTTATTTGCATTTTTCTTGTAGGACCAACCATAAGCGAGTTATAGAGTTGGATATAAATAATATTTAACAAAAACTTGCTTTAAAATAAAATGTTTGAAAAACTAAAATTAAACTAAATTAATTGTGTCTAACACTTTAGTAGAGGAAAAAGGAGAAGACATAAAGATCACTAAAGGTTTCAGAGTCGTCGTTAGTCGTCATATTAATAACAATAACATTAATAATAATAATACTAATAGTACTAAATTTGCTTATATGCAAGCGCTTAATTAAGGTAACAGTTTCTTGCTTATATCTCGAAAACAGTTACTTCTATCAATTTTTATCTTTTTACTAAAATTAAAGCTGGTAAAATTTCCTACAAAATAGTTATTTGCATTTTTCATGTAGGACTAACCATAAGCGAGATATAAGTTTGAAAATAATTAATATTTAAAAAAAAAGTGCTTTAACAGAAAATGTTTTGTGATTTAAAATACACTTAATTTGTTAGGTTCAATACTTTATTAGAAGAAAAAGGAGGTGACATATAAATCACTGAAGTCTTCAGAGTCGATTTTAAATGCTGCATTTTCGTCTTCGTCTCAAACATTGAAAACTGAATTACATTTTTGTTCAGTAACAGTTACAGTTTTCTTATTGGTTTTTTGCTTATATCTCGAAAACAGTTACTCCTATCAATTTTTATCTTTCTTTCAAAATTAAAGCTGATAAAATTTCCTACAAAATAGTTATTTGCATTTTTCTTGTAGGACCAACCATAAGCGAGTTATAGAGTTGGATATAAATAATATTTAACAAAAACTTGCTTTAAAATAAAATGTTTGAAAAACTAAAATTAAACTAAATTAATTGTGTCTAACACTTTAGTAGAGGAAAAAGGAGAAGACATAAAAGTCACTAAAGGTTTCAGAGTCGTCTTTAATCGTCATATTAATAACAATAACATTAATAATAATAATACTAATAGTACTAAATTTGCTTACATGCAAACGCTTAATTAAGGTAACAGTTTTTTGGTTTCTTGCTTATATCTCGAAAACAGTTACTTATATCAATTTTTATCTTTTTACTAAAATTAAAGCTGATAAAATTTCCTACAAAATAGTTATTTGCATTTTTCATGTAAAACTAACCATAAGCGAGACATAAGTTTAATAATTATTAATATTTAAAAAGAAAGTGCTTTAACAAAAAATGTCTTGTGATTTAAAATACACTTAATTTATTGGGTCCAATACTTTATTAGAAGAAAAAGGAGGTGACATAAAAGTCGCTGAAGTCTTCAGAGTCGATTTTAAATGCTGCATTTTCGTCTTCGCCTCAAACATTGAAAACTGAATAACATTTTTGTTCAGTAACTGTAACAGTTTTCACTTTGGTTTTTTGCTTATATCTCAAAAACAATTACTTAAATCAATTTTTATCTATCTTTCAAAATTAAAGCTGATAAAATTTCCTACAAAATAGTTATTTGCATTTCTTTTGTAAGACCAACCATAAGCGAGTTATAGAGTTGGATATAAATAATCTTTAACAAAAATTTGCTTTAAAATAAAATGTTTAAAAAACCGAAATTAAGCTAAATTAATTGAGTCTAACACTTTAGTATAGAAAAAAAGAGAAGACATAAAAGTCACCAAAGTCTTCAGAGTCGTTTCTAGTCGTCATATTAATAACAATAACATCAATAATAATAATACTAATAGTACTAAATTTGCTTATATGCAAGCGCTTAATTAAGGTAACAGTTTTTTGGTTTCTTGCTTATATCTCGAAAACAGTTACTCCTATCAATTTTTATCTTTTTACTTGAATTAAAGCTGATAAAATTTCCTACAAAATAGTTATTTGCATTTTTCATGTATAGCTAACCATAAGCGAGATATAAGTTTGAAAATAATTAATATTTAAAACAAAGTAATTCAGTTTTCAATATTTGAGACGAAGACAAAAATGCAGCATTCAAAACCGACTTTGAAGACTTCAGTGACTTTTATGTCACTTCCTTTTTCTTCTAATAAAGTATTGGACCCAATAAATTAAGTGTATTTTAAATCACAAGGCATTTTCTGCTAAAGCACATTTTTTTTAAATATTAATTATTTTCAAACTTATATCTCGCTTATGGTTAGTCCTACATGAAAAATGCAAATAACTATTTTGCAGGAAATTTTATCAGCTTTAATTTTAGTATAAAGATAAAAATTGTTAGGAGTAACTGTTTTCGAGATATAAGCAAGAAACCAAAAAACTATTACCTTAATTAAGCGCTTGCATATAAGCAAATTTAGTACTAAAAACAACTCTGAAGACATTGGTGACTTTTATGTCTTCTCCTTTTTCCTCTACTAAAGTGTTAGACCCAATTAATTTAGTTTAATATCGGTTTTTCAAACATTTTATTTTAAGAAAATTTTTGTTAAAGATTATTTATATCCAACTCTATAACTCGCTTATGGTTGGTCCTACAAAAAAATGCAAATAACTATTTTGTAGGAAATTTTATCAGCTTTAATTTTGAAAGAAAGATAAAATTTGATAGGTGCAACTGTTTTCGAGATATAAGCAAAAAACCAAGAAGAAAACTGTAACTGTTACTGAACAAAAATGTAATTCAGTTTTCAATGTTTGAGACGATGACAAAAATGCAGCATTTAAAAACGACTCTGAAGACTTCAGTGACTTTTATGTCACCTCCTTTTTCTTCTAATAAAGTATTAGACCCAATAAATTAAGTGTATTTTAAATCACAATGCATTTTCTGTTAAAGCACTTTTGTTTTAAATATTAATTATTTTCAAACTTATATCTCGCTTATGGCTAGTCCTACATGAAAAATGCAAATAAGTATTTTGTAGGAAATTTTATCAGCTTGAATTTTAAAAGAAAGATAAAAATTGATAGGAGTAACTGTTTTCGAGATATAAGCAAAAAACGAATAAGAAAACTGTAACTGTTACTGAACAAAAATGTAATTCAGTTTTCAATGTTTGAGACGATGACAAAAATGCAGCATTTAAAAACGACTCTGAAGACTTCAGTGACTTTTATGTCACCTCCTTTTTCTTCTAATAAAGTATTGGACCCAATAAATTAAGTGTATTTTAAATCACAAGACATTTTCTGTTAAAGCACTTTTTTTTTAAATATTAATTATTTTCAAACTTATATCTCGCTTATGGCTAGTCCTACATGAAAAATGCAAATAACTATTTTGTAGGAAATTTTATTAGCTTTAATTTTGGTAAAAAAATAAAAATTGATAGGAGGAACTGTTTTCGAGATATAAGCAAGAAACGAAAAAACTGTTACCTTAATTAAGCGCTTGCATATAAGCAAATTTAGTACTATTAGTATTATTATTATTATTGTTATTGTTATTAATATGACGACTCAAAACGACTCTGAAGACTTTGGTGACTTTTATGTCTTCTCCTTTTTCCTATACTAAAGTGTTAGACTCAATTAATTTAGTTTAATTTCGGTTTTTCAAACATTTTATTTTAAAGCTAATTTTTGTTAAAGATTATTTATATCCAACTCTATAACTCGCTTATGGTTGGTCTTACAAAAGAAATGCAAATAACTATTTTGTAGAAAATTTTATCAGCTTTAATTTTGAAAGAAAGATAAAAATTGATAGAAGTAATTGTTTTCGAGATATAAGCAAAAAACCAAAGTGAAAACTGTTACAGTTACTGAACAAAAATGTAATTCAGTTTTCAATGTTTGAGACGAAGGCAAAAATGCAGCATTTAAAAACGACTCTGAAGACTTCAGCGACTTTTATGTCACCTCCTTTTTCTTCTAATAAAGTATTGGACCCAATAAATTAAGTGTGTTTTAAATCACAAGACATTTTTTGTTAAAGCACTTTTTTTTTAAATATTGATTATTTTCAAACTTATATTACGCTTATGGTTAGTCCTACATGAAAAATGCAAAAAACTATTTTGTAGGAAATTTTATCAGCTTTAATTTTAGTGAATAGATAAAAATTGATAGGAGTAACTGTTTTCGAGATATAAGCAAGAAACCAAAAAACTGTCACCTTAATTAAGCGTTTGCATACAAGCAAATTTAGTACTATTAGTACTATTATTATTAAGGTTATTGTTATTAGTTTGACGATTAAAGACGACTCTGAAATCTTTAGTGACTTTTATGTCTTCTCCTTTTTCCTCTACTAAAGTGTTAGACACAATTAATTTAGTTTAATTTCAGTATTTCAAACATTTTATTTTAAAGCAAATTTTTGTTAAATATTATTTATATCCATCTTTATAACTCGCTTATACTTGGTCCTACAAGAAAAATGCAAATAACTATTTTGTAGGAAATTTTATCAGCTTTAATTTTTGTAAAAAGATAAAAATTGATAGGAGTAACTGTTTTCGAGATATAAGCAAAAAACCAATAAGAAAACTGTAACTGTTACTGAACAAAAATGTAATTCAGTTTTCAATGTTTGAGACAAAGACGAAAATGCAGCATTTAAAATCGACTCTGAAGACTTCAGTGACTTTTATGTCACCTCCTTTTTCTTCTAATAAAGTATTGGACCCATTAAATTAAGTGTATTTTAAATCACAAGACATTTTCTGTTAAAGCACTTTTTTTTTAAATATTAATTATTTTCAAACTTACATCTAGCTTATGGTTAGTCCTACATAAAAAATGCAAATTACTATTTTGTAGGAAATTTTATCAGCTTTAATTTTAGTAAAAAGATAAAAATTAATAGGAGTAACTGTTTTCGAGATATAAGCAAGAAACCAAAAAACTGTAACCTTAATTAAGCGCTTGCATATAAGCAAATTTAGTACTAAAAACCACTCTGAAGATTTTGTTGACTTTTATGTCTTCTCCTTTTTCCTCTACTAAAGTGTTAGACCCAATTAATTTGGTTTAATATCGGTTTTTCAAACATTTTGTTTTAAAGAAAATTTTTGTTAAAGATTATTTATATCCAACTCTATAACTCGCTTATGGTTGCTCCTACAAAAAAATGCAAATAACTATTTTGTAGGAAATTTTATCAGCTTTAATTTTGAAAGAAAGATAAAATTTGATAGGTGCAACTGTTTTCGAGATATAAGCAAAAAACCAAGAAGAAAACTGTAACTGTTACTGAACAAAAATGTAATTCAGTTTTCAATGTTTGAGACGATGACAAAAATGCAGCATTTAAAAACGACTCTGAAGACTTCAATGACTTTTATGTCACCTCCTTTTTCTTCTAATAAAGTATTTGACCCAATAAATTAAGTGTATTTTAAATCACAATGCATTTTCTGTTAAAGCACTTTTGTTTTAAATATTAATTATTTTCAAACTTATATCTCGCTTATGGCTAGTCCTACATGAAAAATGCAAATAACTATTTTGTAGGAAATTTTATCAGCTTGAATTTTAAAAGAAAGATAAAAATTGATAGGAGTAACTGTTTTCGAGATATAAGCAAAAAACCAATAAGAAAACTGTAACTGTTACTGAACAAAAATGTAATTCAGTTTTCAATGTTTGAGACGATGACAAAAATGCAGCATTTAAAAACGACTCTGAAGACTTCAGTGACTTTTATGTCACCTCCGTTTTCTTCTAATAAAGTATTGGACCCAATAAATTAAGTGTATTTTAAATCACAAGACATTTTCTGTTAAAGCACTTTTTTTTTAAATATTAATTATTTTCAAACTTATATCTCGCTTATGGCTAGTCCTACATGAAAAATGCAAATAACTATTTTGTAGGAAATTTTATTAGCTTTAATTTTGGTAAAAAAATAAAAATTGATAGGAGGAACTGTTTTCGAGATATAAGCAAGAAACGAAAAAACTGTTATCTTAATTAAGCGCTTGCATATAAGCAAATTTAGTACTATTAGTATTATTATTATTAATGTTATTGTTATTAATATGACGACTCAAAACGACTCTGAAGACTTTGGTGACTTTTATGTCTTCTCCTTTTTCCTATACTAAAGTGTTAGACTCAATTAATTTAGTTTAATTTCGGTTTTTCAAACATTTTACTTTAAAGCTAATTTTTGTTAAAGATTATTTATATCCAACTCTATAACTCGCTTATGGTTGGTCTTACAAAGGAAATGCAAATAACTATTTTGTAGAAAATTTTATCAGCTTTAATTTTGAAAGAAAGATAAAAATTGATAGAAGTAATTGTTTTCGAGATATAAGCAAAAAACCAAAGTGAAAACTGTTACAGTTACTGAAGAAAAATGTAATTCAGTTTTCAATGTTTGAGACGAAGGCAAAAATGCAGCATTTAAAAACGACTCTGAAGACTTCAGCGACTTTTATGTCACCTCCTTTTTCTTCTAATAAAGTATTGGACCCAATAAATTAAGTGTGTTTTAAATCACAAGACATTTTTTGTTAAAGCACTTTTTTTTTAAATATTGATTATTTTCAAACTTATATCTCGCTTATGGTTAGTCCTACATGAAAAATGCAAAAAACTATTTTGTAGGAAATTTTATCAGCTTTAATTTTAGTAAATAGATAAAAATTGATAGGAGTAACTGTTATCGAGATATAAGCAAGAAACCGAAAAACTGTCACCTTAATTAAGCGTTTGCATACAAGCAAATTTAGTACTATTAGTACTATTATTATTAAGGTTATTGTTATTAGTTTGACGATTAAAGACGACTCTGAAATCTTTAGTGACTTTTATGTCTTCTCATTTTTCCTCTACTAAAGAGATAAACACAATTAATTTAGTTTAATTTCAGTATTTCAAACATTTTATTTTAAAGCAAATTTTTGTTAAATATTATTTATATCCATCTTTATAACTCGCTTATACTTGGTCCTACAAGAAAAATGCAAATAACTATTTTGTAGGAAATTTTATCAGCTTTAATTTTTGTAAAAAGATAAAAATTGATAGGAGTAACTGTTTTCGAGATATAAGCAAGAAACCAAAAAACTGTCACCTTAATTAAGCGTTTGCATACAAGCAAATTTAGTACTATTAGTATTATTATTATTAATGCTATTGTTATTTGTATGACGATTAAAGACGACTCTGAAACCTTTAGTGACTTTTATGTCTTCTCCTTTTTCCTCTACTAAAGTGTTAGACACAATTAATTTAGTTTAATTTCAGTATTTCAAACATTTTATTTTAAAGCAAATTTTTGTTAAATATTATTTATATCCATCTTTATAACTCGCTTATACTTGGTCCTACAAGAAAAATGCAAATAACTATTTTGTAGGAAATTTTATCAGCTTTAATTTTAGTAAAAAAATAAAAATTGATAGGAGTAACTGTTTTCGAAATATAAGCAAGAAACTGTTACCTTAATTAAGCGCTTGCATATAAGCAAATTTAGTAATATTAGTATTATTATTATTAATGTTATTGTTACTAATATGACGACTAAAAACGACTCTCAAGACTTTGGTGACTTTTATGTCTTCTCCTTTTTCCTCTACTAAAGTGTTAGACCCAATTAATTTAGTTTAATTTCGGTTTTTCAAACATTTTATTTTAAAGCAAATTTTTGTTAAAGATTATTTATATCCAACTCTATAACTCGCTTATGGTTGGTCCTACAAAAAAATGCAAATAACTATTTTGTAGGAAATTTTATCAGCTTTAATTTTGAAAAAAAAATAAAAATTGATAGGAGTAACTGTTTTCGAGATATAAGAAAGAAGCCAAAAAACTGTTACCTTAATAAAGCGCTTGCATATAAGCAAATTTAGTACTATTAGTATTATTATTATTAATGTTATTGTTATTAATATGACGATTAAAAACGACTCTGAAGACTTTGGTGACTTTTACGTCTCCTCCTTTTTCCTCTACTAAAGTGTTAGACCCAATTAATTTAGTTTAATTTCGGTTTTTCAAACATTTTATTTTAAAGCAAATTTTTGTTAAAGATTATTTATATCCAACTCTATAACTCGCTTATGGTTGGTCCGACAAAAAAAATGCTAAAAACTATTTTGTAGGAAATTTTATCAGCTTTAATTTTGAAGGAAAGATAAAAATTTATAGGAGTAACTGTTTTCGAGATATAAGCAAAAAACCAATAAGAAAACTGTAACTGTTACTGAACAAAAATGTAATTCAGTTTTCAATGTTTGAGACAAAGACGAAAATGCAGCATTTAAAAACGACTCTGAAGACTTCAGCGACTTTTATGTCACCTCCTTTTTCTACTAATAAAGTATTGGACCCAATAAATTAAGTGTATTTTAATCACAAGACATTTTCTGTTAAAGCACTTTTTTTTTAAATATTAATAATTTTTAAACTTATATCTCGCTTATGGTTAGTCTTACATGAAAAATGCAAATAACTATTTTGTAGGAAATTTTATCAGCTTTAATTTTAGTAAAAAGATAAAAATTGATATAAGTAACTGTTTTCGAGATATAAGCAAGAAACCAAGAAACTGTTACCTTAATTAAGCGTTTGCATGTAAGCAAATTTAGTACTATTAGTATTATTATTATTAATGTTATTGTTATTAATATGACAACTAAAGACGACTCTGAAACCTTTAGTGACTTTTATGTCTTCTCCTTTTTCCTCTACTAAAGTGTTAGACACAATTAATTTAGTTTAATTTTAGTTTTTCAAACATTTTATTTTAAAGCAAATTTTTGTTAAATATTATTTACATCCAACTCTATAACTCGCTTATGGTTGGTCCTACAAGAAAAATGCAAATAACTATTTTGTAGGAAATTTTATCAGCTTTAATTATGAAAAAAAGATAAAAATTGATAGGAGTAACTGTTTTCGAGATATAAGCAAAAAAACCATACGAAAACTGTAACTGTTACTGAACAAAAATGTACTTCAGTTTTCAATGTTTGAGACGAAGACGAAAATGCAGCATTTAAAAACGACTCTGAAGACATCAGCGACTTTTATGTCACCTCCTTTTTCTTCTAATAAAGTATTGGACCCAATAAATTAAGTGTATTTTAAATCACAAGACATTTTCTGTTAAAGCACTTTTTTTTTAATATTAATAATTTTTATGTACGACTGAGTTATAAAGTAATGTTTATAATATAATTATGCGGCCATAAAGTACTTCTTTATAGTACTAGTAAAATAAAGTAGCTTTATTTTCAGAAATGTCAAAATTTATTTGAAGTTATAATAATATATTACATAATTAATTCGTCTATATTCGTCTTTACTCAATATAAGAGATTTTTTTGGTTTGTATCCTTCACCTTTTCGTTTCAAATAAGGTATGACGCTTGGAAATTTACTAATGTCAATTCCCTCTCGTAGATTGATGGTTGATCTTAGCACAGAATATTTGCTCCATAATGATGAACTTTTATACCGGGACAGCTCGCTGCTGAAGTACGCTAGAATGGTATCTTCGCAAGTTGTATCAATTTTCTTATTAGAACGCCATTTCCGATACGCATTATATGTTTCTTCGTACAAATGTTTGGATTTTGATGGTAACAGAGAATCTTTCGCATCAGCAGCAATATTTGATATTTCGCTGCAAGTTTCTTCTTTATTTGAACTGCACGTTTGCATTTTGCTTTCAAACACAATTTTCACATCACAAAAATAATAAACAATTCCGTAACCAAACAACCGAAAAAGCACACTTGGTGCGTTTCATTAAAATTTATTAATTTATTGAAGTTTATTAAATTCATTAATAAACCAATTTCGGCAGTCGAACATAAAGCTTTGTATGCAATTCGTACATAATTAGGCTTTTTGGACTTGTCCTATTTATGAGACTCGCTCGCAAGCTCGCTCGTCCATAAACTTAGGGCTCGTCCAATAAAGACCTGCATTATGTACTTATTACATAAATAGCTATTAAAGTTATATCTCGCTTATGGTTAGTCCTACATGAAAAATGCAAATAACTATTTTGTAGGAAATTTTATCAGCTTGAATTTTGAAAGAAAGATAAAAATTGATAGGAGTAACTGTTTTCGAGATATAAGCAAAAAACCAATAAGAAAACTGTAACTGTTACTGAACAAAAATGTAATTCAGTTTTCAATGTTTGAGACGAAAACAAAAATGCAGCATTTAAAAACGACTCTGAAGACTTTAGTGACTTTTATGTCATTTCCTTTTTCTTCTAATAAAGTATTGGACCCAATAAATTAAGTGTATTTTAAATCACAAGACATTTTCTGTTGAAGCACTTTTTTTTTAAATATTAATTATTTTCAAACTTATATCTCGCTTATGGCTAGTCCTACATGAAAAATGCAAATAACTATTTTGTAAGAAATTTTTTCAGCTTTAATTTTAGTAAAAAGATAAAAATTGATGGGAGTAACTGTTTTCGAGATATAAGCAAGAAACCAAAAAACTATTACCTTAATTAAGCGCTTGCATATAAGCAAATTTAGTACTAAAAACAACTCTGAAGACTTTGGTGACTTTTATGTCTTCTCCTTTTTCCTCTACTAAAGTGTTAGACCCAATTAATTTAGTTTAATATCGGTTTTTTAAACATTTTATTTTAAGAAAATTTTTGTTAAAGATTATTTATATCCAACTCTATAACTCGCTTATGGTTGGTCCTACAAAAAAATGCAAATAACTATTTTGTAGGAAATTTTATCAGCTTTAATTTTGAAAGAAAGATAAAATTTGATAGGTGCAACTGTTTTCGAGATATAAGCAAAAAACCAAGAAGAAAACTGTAACTGTTACTGAACAAAAATGTAATTCAGTTTTCAATGTTTGAGACGATGACAAAAATGCAGCATTTAAAAACGACTCTGAAGACTTCAGTGACTTTTATGTCACCTCCTTTTTCTTCTAATAAAGTATTAGACCCAATAAATTAAGTGTATTTTAAATCACAATGCATTTTCTGTTAAAGCACTTTTGTTTTAAATATTAATTATTTTCAAACTTATATCTCGCTTATGGCTAGTCCTACAAGAAAAATGCAAATAACTATTTTGTAGGAAATTTTATCAGCTTGAATTTTAAAAGAAAGATAAAAATTGATAGGAGTAACTGTTTTCGAGATATAAGCAAAAAACCAATAAGAAAACTGTAACTGTTACTGAACAAAAATGTAATTCAGTTTTCAATGTTTGAGACGATGACAAAAATGCAGCATTTAAAAACGACTCTGAAGACTTCAGTGACTTTTATGTCACCTCCTTTTTCTTCTAATAAAGTATTGGACCCAATAAATTAAGTGTATTTTAAATCACAAGACATTTTCTGTTAAAGCACTTTTTTTTAAATATTAATTATTTTCAAACTTATATCTCGCTTATGGCTAGTCCTACATGAAAAATGCAAATAACTATTTTGTAGGAAATTTTATTAGCTTTAATTTTGGTAAAAAAATAAAAATTGATAGGAGGAACTGTTTTCGAGATATAAGCAAGAAACGAAAAAACTGTTACCTTAATTAAGCGCTTGCATATAAGCAAATTTAGTACTATTAGTATTATTATTATTAATGTTATTGTTATTAATATGACGACTCAAAACGACTCTGAAGACGTTGGTGACTTTTATGTCTTCTCCTTTTTCCTATACTAAAGTGTTAGACTCAATTAATTTAGTTTAATTTCGGTTTTTCAAACATTTTATTTTAAAGCTAATTTTTGTTAAAGATTATTTATATCCAACTCTATAACTCGCTTATGGTTGGTCCTACAAGAAAAATGCAAATAACTATTTTGTAGGAAATTTTATCAGCTTGAATTTTGAAAAAAGATAAAAATTGATAGGAGTAACTGTTTTCGAGATATAAGCAAAAAACCAATAAGAAAACTGTAACTGTTACTGAACAAAAATGTAATTCAGTTTTCAATGTTTGAGACAAAGACGAAAATGCAGCATTTAAAATCGACTCTGAAGACTTCAGTGACTTTTATGTCACCTCCTTTTTCTTCTAATAAAGTATTGGACCCATTAAATTAAGTGTATTTTAAATCACAAGACATTTTCTGTTAAAGCACTTTTTTTTTAAATATTAATTATTTTCAAACTTACATCTCGCTTATGGTTAGTCCTACATAAAAAATGCAAATTACTATTTTGTAGGAAATTTTATCAGCTTTAATTTTAGTAAAAAGATAAAAATTAATAGGAGTAACTGTTTTCGAGATATAAGCAAGAAACCAAAAAACTGTAACCTTAATTAAGCGCTTGCATATAAGCAAATTTAGTACTAAAAACCACTCTGAAGGCTTTGGTGACTTTTATGTCTTCTCCTTTTTCCTCTACTAAAGTGTTAGACCCAATTAATTTGGTTTAATATCGGTTTTTCAAACATTTTGTTTTAAAGAAAATTTTTGTTAAAGATTATTTATATCCAACTCTATAACTCGCTTATGGTTGGTCCTACAAAAAAATGCAAATAACTATTTTGTAGGAAATTTTATCAGCTTTAATTTTGAAAAAAAGATAAAAATTGATAGGAGTAACTGTTTTCGAGATATAAGAAAGAAGCCAAAAAACTGTTAACTTAATAAAGCGTTTGCATATAAGCAAATTTAGTACTATTAGTATTATTATTATTAATGTTATTGTTATTAATATGACGATTAAAAACGACTTTGAAGACTTTGGTGACTTTTACGTCTCCTCCTTTTTCGTCTACTAAAGTGTTAGACCCAATTAATTTAGTTTAATTTCGGTTTTTCAAACATTTTATTTTAAAGCAAATTTTTGTTAAAGATTATTTATATCCAACTCTATAACTCGCTTATGGTTGGTCCTACAAAAAAAATGCTAAAAACTATTTTGTAGGAAATTTTATCAGCTTTAATTTTGAAGGAAAGATAAAAATTTATAGGAGTAACTGTTTTCGAGATATAAGCAAAAAACCAATAAGAAAACTGTAACTGTTACTGAACTGTAATTCAGTTTTCAATGTTTGAGACGAAGACGAAAATGCATCATTTAAAAACGACTCTGAAGACTTCAGTGACTTTTATGTCACCTCCTTTTTCTTCTAATAAAGTATTAGACCCAATAAATTAAGTGTATTTTAAATCACAATGCATTTTCTGTTAAAGCACTTTTGTTTTAAATATTAATTATTTTCAAACTTATATCTCGCTTATGGCTAGTCCTACATGAAAAATGCAAATAACTATTTTGTAGGAAATTTTATCAGCTTGAATTTTAAAAGAAAGATAAAAATTGATAGGAGTAACTGTTTTCGAGATATAAGCAAAAAACCAATAAGAAAACTGTAACTGTTACTGAACAAAAATGTAATTCAGTTTTCAATGTTTGAGACGATGACAAAAATGCAGCATTTAAAAACGACTCTGAAGACTTCAGTGACTTTTATGTCACCTCCTTTTTCTTCTAATAAAGTATTGGACCCAATAAATTAAGTGTATTTTAAATCACAAGACATTTTCTGTTAAAGCACTTTTTTTTAAATATTAATTATTTTCAAACTTATATCTCGCTTATGGCTAGTCCTACATGAAAAATGCAAATAACTATTTTGTAGGAAATTTTATTAGCTTTAATTTTGGTAAAAAAATAAAAATTGATAGGAGGAACTGTTTTCGAGATATAAGCAAGAAACGAAAAAACTGTTACCTTAATTAAGCGCTTGCATATAAGCAAATTTAGTACTATTAGTATTATTATTATTAATGTTATTGTTATTAATATGACGACTCAAAACGACTCTGAAGACTTTGGTGACTTTTATGTCTTCTCCTTTTTCCTATACTAAAGTGTTAGACTCAATTAATTTAGTTTAATTTCGGTTTTTCAAACATTTTATTTTAAAGCTAATTTTTGTTAAAGATTATTTATATCCAACTCTATAACTCGCTTATGGTTGGTCCAACAAGAAAAATGCAAATAACTATTTTGTAGGAAATTTTATCAGCTTGAATTTTGAAAAAAGATAAAAATTGATAGGAGTAACTGTTTTCGAGATATAAGCAAAAAACCAATAAGAAAACTGTAACTGTTACTGAACAAAAATGTAATTCAGTTTTCAATGTTTGAGACAAAGACGAAAATGCAGCATTTAAAATCGACTCTGAAGACTTCAGTGACTTTTATGTCACCTCCTTTTTCTTCTAATAAAGTATTGGACCCATTAAATTAAGTGTATTTTAAATCACAAGACATTTTCTGTTAAAGCACTTTTTTTTTAAATATTAATTATTTTCAAACTTACATCTCGCTTATGGTTAGTCCTACATAAAAAATGCAAATTACTATTTTGTAGGAAATTTTATCAGCTTTAATTTTAGTAAAAAGATAAAAATTAATAGGAGTAACTGTTTTCGAGATATAAGCAAGAAACCAAAAAACTGTAACCTTAATTAAGCGCTTGCATATAAGCAAATTTAGTACTAAAAACCACTCTGAAGACTTTGGTGACTTTTATGTCTTCTCCTTTTTCCTCTACTAAAGTGTTAGACCCAATTAATTTGGTTTAATATCGGTTTTTCAAACATTTTGTTTTAAAGAAAATTTTTGTTAAAGATTATTTATATCCAACTCTATAACTCGCTTATGGTTGGTCCTACAAAAAAATGCAAATAACTATTTTGTAGGAAATTTTATCAGCTTTAATTTTGAAAAAAAGATAAAAATTGATAGGAGTAACTGTTTTCGAGATATAAGAAAGAAGCCAAAAAACTGTTAACTTAATAAAGCGTTTGCATATAAGCAAATTTAGTACTATTAGTATTATTATTATTAATGTTATTGTTATTAATATGACGATTAAAAACGACTCTGAAGACTTTGGTGACTTTTACGTCTCCTCCTTTTTCCTCTACTAAAGTGTTAGACCCAATTAATTTAGTTTAATTTCGGTTTTTCAAACATTTTATTTTAAAGCAAATTTTTGTTAAAGATTATTTATATCCAACTCTATAACTCGCTTATGGTTGGTCCTACAAAAAAAATGCTAAAAACTATTTTGTAGGAAATTTTATCAGCTTTAATTTTGAAGGAAAGATAAAAATTTATAGGAGTAACTGTTTTCGAGATATAAGCAAAAAACCAATAAGAAAACTGTAACTGTTACTGAACTGTAATTCAGTTTTCAATGTTTGAGACAAAGACGAAAATGCAGCATTTTAAATCGACTCTGAAGACTTCAGTGACTTTTACGTCACCTCCTTTTTCTTCTAATAAAGTATTGGACCCATTAAATTAAGTGTATTTTAAATCACAAGACATTTTCTGTTAAAGCACTTTTTTTTTAAATATTAATTATTTTCAAACTTACATCTCGCTTATGGTTAGTCCTACATGAAAAATGCAAATTACTATTTTGTTGGAAATTTTATCAGCTTTAATTTTAGTAAAAAGATAAAAATTAATAAGAGTAACTGTTTTCGAGATATAAGAAAGAAGCCAAAAAACTGTTAACTTAATAAAGCGTTTGCATATAAGCAAATTTAGTACTATTAGTATTATTATTATTAATGTTATTGTTATTAATATGACGATTAAAAACGACTCTGAAGACTTTGGTGACTTTTACGTCTCCTCCTTTTTCCTCTACTAAAGTGTTAGACCCAATTAATTTAGTTTAATTTCGGTTTTTCAAACATTTTATTTTAAAGCAAATTTTTGTTAAATATTATTTATATCCAACTCTATAACTCGTTTATGCTTAGTCCTACAAGAAAAATGTAAATAACTATTTTGTTGGAAATTTTATCAGCTTTAATTTTGGAAAAATGATATAGTTTGATAGGAGTAACTGTTTTCGAGATATAAGCAAAAAATCAATAAGAAAACTGTAACTGTTACTGAACAAAAATGTAATTCAATTTTCAATGTTTGAGACGAAGACGAAAATGCAGCATTTACTGTCACCTTCTTTTTCTTCTAATTAAGTATTGGACCCAATAAATTAAGTGTATTTTAAATCCCAAGACATTTTCTGTTAAAACACATTTTTTTTTAATAATTTATTATTTTCAAACTTATATCTCGCTTATGGTTAGTCCTACATGAAAAATGCAAATAACTATTTTGTAGGAAATTTTATCACCTTTAATTTTGGTGAAAAGTTAAAAATTGATAGATGTAACTGTTTTCGAGATATAAGCAAAAAACAAAAAAACTGTTACCTTAATTAAGCGCTTGCATATAAGCAAATTTAGTACTACTAGTATTGTTATTATAAATGTTATTGTTATTAATATGACGACTAAAGACAACTCTAAGACTTTAGTGACTTTTATGTCTCCTCCTTTTTCTTTTACTAAAGTGTTAGACACAATTAATTTAGTTTAGTTTCAGTTTTTCAAACATTTTATTTTAAAGCAAATTTTTGTTAAATATTAAAAACTATAAAATGGCTTAGATTGCCTAAAAACACAGATCACACATGATCTTTTGCATAGAAATGAGAAAACGCTCATCTAACACAAAATAAGCTTCATTTTTGCTTAGAAAACTAAGCTTACTTTTATTACTACTATTATTATTATTATTATTATTATTATTATTATATTATTACTATTATTTTTATTATTATTATTACTATTATTATTATTATTATTATTATTAATATTATTATTATTATTATTATTATTATTAAAAACCAATTGTAACTTTTGTATAGTAAATGTTTTTATACCAGTTTTAAAATGAGTTATTAATTTTAGACAATTTCTAGCCTAAAAACACAGATCACAGATGATCTCTTGCATAGAAATGAGAAAACGCTCATATAACACAAAATAAGCATCATTTTTACTTAGAAAACTAAGCTTACCTTTATTACTACTATTATTATTATTTTTATTATTATTATTATTACTATTATTATTATTATTAATATTATTAATATTATTATTATTAAAAACCGATTATAACTTTTGTATAGTAAATGTTTTTATACCAGTTTTAAAATGAGTTATTAATTTTAGACAATTTCTTGCCTAAAAACACAGATCACAGATGATCTCTTGCATAGAAATGAGAAAACGCTCATTAAACACAAAATAAGCTTCATTTTTGCTTAGATAACTAAGCTTACTTTTATTACTACTATTATTATTATTTTTTTTATTATTATTATTATTACTATTATTTTTATTATTATTATTACTATTATTATTATTATTATTATTATTATTATTATTATTATTATTATTATTATTATTATTATTATTATTATTATTAAAAACCGATTATAACTTTTGTATAGTAAATGTTTTTATACCAGTTTTAAAATGAGTTATTAATTTTAGACAATTTCTTGCCTAAAAACACAGATCACAGATGATCTCTTGCATAGAAATGAGAAAACGCTCAGATAACACAAAATAAGCTTCATTTTTGCTTAGAAAAACTAAGCCTTAATTTAGAAAGAAATTCATTATTATAAGTATTATTATTATTATTATTTACTACTATTATTATTATTATTATTATTATTATTATTATTATTATTACTATTATTATTATTATTATTATTATTATTATTATTATTATTACTATTATTATTATTATTATTATTATTATTGTTAATATTATTATTATTATTATTATTATTATTATTAAAAACCGATTATAACTTTTGTATAGTAAATGTTTTTTATACCAGTTTTAAAATGAGTGATTTATTTTAGACAATTTCTTGCCTAAAAACACAGATCACACATGATCTTTTGCATAGAAATGAGAAAACGCTCATGTAACACACAAAATAAGCTTCATTTTTCCTTATTAAAAGTATTAACATTATTATTACTTTTGTTACTATTACTATTATTATTATTATTATTATTATTATTACTACTATTATTTTTATTATTATTATTATTATTATTGTTATTATTATTATTAAAAACTTATATTAAACAGATAGAAAACGTCGTATTCTGACACAAAAAAACGAATTACGTTATAGACTTGACGAGAACGGCGTATCTCGGACTCTTATAGGACTCTTATAGGGTCAAAAAGTATCAGTTTGGATTAAAACAAATTATTTTTGTTGACTCTCAGTCTGAATTGTTCATCAGTTCAAACAAAAACGGCTTATTTTAGACGATCTTTTGCTTTGAACATGAAAACTTACATCGAACAGACTAAAAACGTATTAATCTGGCATAAAAGAGCAATTTATGTATCACTTTGGATAAAGGCAGCTAATCATATTCGTTTCATTGCTTAAAATAGACAAAATTGTTGATAAATTTAACAAAAACGCTGTATTCTAGCACCAAATACTAATTACATTATAGTTTCGACGAGAATAGCTTAATTGGAATGGTTCTATGCTTCCAAACGAGTAAATTTTTATTAAACAGATGCCAAACATCATGTTTTGTCCTATAAAAACATTTTATATTGCAGTTTGTATTAAAACAAAATATTTTCGTTGATCCTTTGTTAGAAGCAGCAAACCTAACATTTAAGAATCTGAAAACTTTGTATTCGGACACAAACCACCGAATTTTGTATCAGTTTAGACAAAAACGGTTGATTTTCGACAATATTTTGCTTTGAACAAGAAAACTTATATCAAACTGACTAAAAACGTCTTATTTTAGCACAAAACAAAAGATTTGCTTTATAGTCTTAACGAGAGCTGTTAATTTCAAACGGTTCTATGCTTTGAAACGAGTAAACTTTCACTGAACAGAGGAAAAACATCTTATTTCGCCTTTTAAAAACGATTCATGCCACAGTTTGGATAAAAACCAATTATTTTTGTTAATTCATTGTTACAAACAAGAAACCTTACATCAAAGAAACTGAAAACCCCTTATTCAGGCACAGAAATTCGAATTACGTTTCAGTCTGGACAAAAACTGCTTACTTTAGACGATCCTTTGTTTTGAATACAAAAACTTACATTAAAAAGATTAAAAACGTCTTATTCTGGCTGAAAACTGCAAATTATATATTACTCTAGATAAAAGCAATTTATCCTGATTACTCCTTTACTTAGAATAGAGTAAACTTGTATAAAACTTAATGAAAACTTTAAATTTCGTCTCAAAGAAATAAATTACGTTATAGTTTTGACCAGCACTGTTTATTTCAAACGATTTTATGATTCGAAACTAATGAACTTTTATGGGGCAGATGCAAAACCACATATTACCATATAAAGCGTTGTTTTAAAGCAAATTATTACCTTTTGCAACAAGAAATTTCACGTCAAAGAAACTGAAAACTTCGTATCCATGCACAAATATCGAATTACGTATCAGTTTAGGCAAATACAGATTATTTTAAACGATTCCTTGCTATAAACAAAAAAAATTTTATCAAACATATTGAAAACGTCTTATTCTCGAAAATAAGAGCAAATTATGTATCAGCTTTAACAAAAGCGGATTACTCTGTTTGATTCTATGCTTAGAGTAGAGTAAACTACTATAAAACGTAATGAAAACTCTATATTCAGGCTCAAAAGAACAAATTACGTTATAGTTTTGACAAAAAAAAATTATTTCGGACGATTACATACTTCGAAGTAAGCAAACTTTAATTGAACAAGTGCAAAAGCTAATACTTTGCTTTAAAATAACGATTTATGTGGTAATATGGTATTTTGCATCTGTCCTATAAAAGTTTACTCGTTTCGCTCCATTGAATCATTCGAAATAAATTATTTTGACACAACAACAACGAAAATAATTTGTTTTTGTTTAAACTGTAACATGTCGTTTTTATAAAACGAACTAAGACGTTTGGCATCTGTTTAGTGAAAGTTTTCTCGTTTGGGGGCATAAAATCGTTTGAAATTAACAGTTCTGGTCAAAACTATAACGTAGATTATTTCTTTGAGACGAAATTTAAAGTTTTCATTAAGTTTTATACAAGTTTGCTCTATTCTAAGCAAAGGAGTAATTAGGATAAACTGCTTTTATTCAAAGTAATACATAATTTGCAGTTTTCAGCCAGAATAAGACGTTTTAATCTTTTTAATGTAAGTTTTTGTATTCAAAACAAAGGATCGTCTAAAGTAAGCAGTTTTTGTTCAGACTGAAACGTAATTCGAATTTCTGTGCCTGAATAAGGGGTTTTCAGTTACTTTGATGTAAGGTTTCTTGTTTGTAACAATGAATTAACGAAAATAATTGGTTTTCATCCTAACTGTGACATGAATCGTTTTTAAAAGGCGAAATAAGATGTTTTTCCTCTGTTCAGTGAAAGTTTACTCGTTTCAAAGCATAGAACTGTTTGAAATTAACAGCTCTCGTTAAGACTATAACGCAGATCTTTTGTTTTGTGCTAAAATAAGACGTTTTTAGTCAGTTTGATATAAGTTTTCTTGTTCAAAGCAAAATATTGTCGAAAATCAACCGTTTTTGTCTAAACTGATACAAAATTCGGTGGTTTGTGTCCGAATACAAAGTTTTCAGATTCTTTAATGTTAGGTTTGCTGTTCTAACAAAGAATCAACGAAAATATTTTGTTTTAATACAAACTGCAATATAAAATGTCTTTATAGGACAAAACATGATGTTTGGCATCTGTTTAATAAAAATTTACTCGTTTGGAAGCATAGAATCATTCCAAATAAGCTATTCTCGTCGAAACTATAATGTAATTAGTATTTTGTGCTAGAATACAGCGTTTTTGTTAGATTTATTAACGATTTTGTCTATTTTAAGCAATGAAACGAATAGGATTAGCTGCCTTTATCCAAAGTGATACATAAATTGCTCTTTTATGCCAGATTAATACGTTTTTAGTCTGTTCGATATAAGTTTTCTTGTTCAAAGCAAAAGATCGTCTAAAATAAGCCGTTTTTGTTTGAACTGATAAACAATTCAGACTGAGAGTCAACAAAAATAATTTGTTTTAATCCAAACTGATACTTTTTGACCCTATAAGAGTCCTATAAGAATCCGAGATACGCCGTTCTCGTCAAGTCTATAACGAAATTCGTATTTTTGTGTCAGAATACGACGTTTTCTGCCTGTTTAATATAATTTTTTAATAATAATAATAATAATAATGACAATAATAATAATAATAATAATAATAATAATAATAATAATAATAATAATAGTAATAGTAACAAAAGTAATAATAATATTAATACTTTTATTAAGGAAAAATGAAGCTTATTTTGTGTGTTACATGAGCGTTTTCTCATTTCTATGCAAAAGATCATGTGTGATCTGTGTTTTTAGGCAATCTAAGCCATTTTATAGTTTTTAGGCAAAAAATTGTCTAAAGTAAATCACTCATTTTAAAACTGGTATAAAAACATTTACTATACAAAACTTATAATCGGTTTTTAATAATAATAATAATAATAATATAAACAATAATAATAATAATAATAATAGTAATAATAACAATAATAATAATAATAATAATAATAATAGTAGTAAATAATAATAATAATAATACTTATAATAATGAATTTCTTTCTAAATTAAAGCTTAGATTTTCTAAGCAAAAATGAAGCTTATTTTGTGTTATCTGAGCGTTTTCTCATTTCTATGCAAGAGATCATCTGTAATCTGTGTTTTTAGGCAAGAAATTGTCTAAAATTAATAACTCATTTTAAAATGGTATAAAAACATTTACTATACAAAAGTTATAATCGGTTTTAATAATAATAATATTAATAATAATAATAATAATAATAATAATAATAATAATAATAGTAATAATAATAATAGTAATAATAATAATAAAAATAATAGTAATAACAATAATAATAATAAAAATATTAATAATAGTAGTAATAAAAGTAAGCTTAGTTTTCTAAGCAAAAATGAAGCTTATTTTGTGTTATATGAGCGTTTTCTCATTTCTATGCAAGAGATCATCTGTGATCTGTGTTTTTAGGCAAGAAATTGTCTAAAATTAATAACTCATTTTAAAACTGGTATAAAAACATTTACTATACAAAAGTTATAATCGGTTTAGCAATAATATTAATAATAATAATAATAATAATAATAATAATAATAATAATAATAATAATAATAGTAATAATAATAAAAATAATAGTAATAATAATAATAATGAAAATAATAATAATAGTAGTAATAAAAGTAAGCTTAGTTTTCTAAGCAAAAATGAAGCTTATTTTGTGTTATATGAGCGTTTTCTCATTTCTATGCAAGAGATCATCTGTGATCTGTGTTTTTAGGCAAGAAATTGTCTAAAATTAATAACTCATTTTAAAACTGGTATAAAAACATTTACTATACAAAAGTTATATTCGGTTTTTAATAATAATAATATTAATAATAATAATAATAATAATAATAATATAAATAGTAATAATAATAAAAATAATAGTAATAATAATAATAATAATAATATTAATAATAATAATAATAATAATAGTAATAATAATAAAAATAATAGTAATAATAATAATATTAATAATAATAATAATAATAATAATAATAATATTAATAATAATAATAATAATAGTAATAATAATAATAAAAATAATAGTAATAATAATAGTAGTAATAAAAGTAAGGTTAGTTTTCTAAGCAAAAATGAAGCTTATTTTGTGTTAGATGAGCGTTTTCTCATTTCAATGCAAAAGATCATGTGTGATCTGTGTTTTTAGGCAATCTAAGCCATTTTATAGTTTTTAGAATTTAACAAAAATTTGCTTTAAAATAAAATGTTTGAAAAACTGAAATTAAACTAAATTAATTGTGTCTAACACTTTAGTAAAGGAAAAAGGAAGAGACATAAAAGTCACTAAAGTCTTAGGGTTGTCTTTAGTCGTCATATTAATAACAATAACATTTATATAACAAATAACAAAGGCTTAATTAAGGTAACAGTTTCTTGGTTTCTTGCTTATATCTCGAAAACAGTTACAGTTACAATTTTTATCTCTTTTTCAAAATTAAAGCTGATAAAATTTCCTACAAAATAGTTATTTGCATTTTTTTGTAGGACCAACCATAAGCGAGTTATAGAGTTGGATATAAATAATCTTTAACAAAAATTTTCTTTAAAATAAAATGTTTGAGAAACCGATATTAAACCAAATTAATTGGGTCTAACACTTTAGTAGAGGAAAAAGAAGAAGACATAAAAGTCACCAAAGTCTTTAGAGTTGCTTTTAGTACTAAATTTGCTTATATGCAAGCGCTTAATTAAGGTAACAGTTTTTTGGTTTCTTGCTTATATCTCGAAAACAGTTACTCCTATTAATTTTTATCTTTTTACTAAAATTAAAGCTGATAAAATTTCCTACAAAATAGTAATTTGCATTTTTCATGTAGGACTAAACATAAGCAAGATGTAAGTTTGAAAATAATTAATATTTAAAAAAAAAGTGCTTTAACAGAAAATGTCTTGTGATTTAAAATACACTTAATTTAATGGGTCCAATACTTTATTAGAAGAAAAAGGAGGTGACCTAAAAGTCACTGAAGTCTTCAGGGTCGATTTTAAATGCTGCATTTTCGTCTTTGTCTCAAACATTGAAAACTGAATTACATTTTTGTTCAGTAACAGTTACAGTTTTCTTATTGGTTTTTTGCTTATATCTCGAAAACAGTTACTCCTATCAATTTTTATCTTTCTTCCTAAATTAAAGCTGATAAAATTTCCAACAAAATAGTTATTTACATTTTTCTTGTAGGACCAAGCATAAACGAGTTATAGAGTTGGATATAAATAATATTTAACAAAAATTTGCTTTAAAATAAAATGCTTGAAAAACCGGAATTAAACTAAATTAATTGTGTCTAACACTTTAGTAGAGGAAAAAGGAGAAGACATAAAAGTCACTAAATGTTTCAGAGTCGTCTTTAGTCGTCATATTAATAACAATAACATTAATAATAATAATAATAATGGTACTAAATTTGCTTATATGCAAAGGCTTAATTAAGGTAACAGTTTTTTGGTTTCTTGCTTATATCTCGAAAACAGTTACTTCTATCAATTTTTATCTCTTTTTCAAAATTAAAGGTGATAAAATTTCCTACAAAATAGTTATTTGCATTTTTTTGTAGGACCAACCATAAGCGAGTTATAGAGTTGGATATAAATAATCTTTAACAAAAATTTGCTTTAAAATAAAATGTTTGAAAAACCGAAATTAAACTAAATTAATTAAGACTAACACTTTAGTAGAGGAAAAAGGAGAAGACATAAAAGTCACCAAAGTCTTGAGAGTCGTTTTTAGTCGTCATATTAATAACAATAACATTAATAATAATAATACTAATATTACTAAATTTGCTTATATGCAAGCGCTTAATTAAGGTAACAGTTTCTTGCTTGTATTTCGAAAACAGTTACTCCTATCAATTTTTATCTTTTTACTAAAATTAAAGCTGATAAAATTTCCTACAAAATAGTTATTTGCATTTTTCTTGTAGGACCAAGCATAAACGAGTTATAGAGTTGGATATAAATAATATTTAACAAAAATTTGCTTTAAAATAAAATGCTTGAAAAACCGAAATTAAACTAAATTAATTGTGTCTAACACTTTAGTAGAGGAAAAAGGAGAAGACATAAAAGTCACTAAATGTTTCAGAGTCGTCTTTAGTCGTCATATTAATAACAATAACATTAATAATAATAATACTAATAGTACTAAATTTGCTTAAATGCAAACGCTTAATTAAGGTAACAGCTCTTTGGTTTCTTGCTTATATCTCGAAAACAGTTACTCCTATCAATTTTTATCTCTTTTTCAAAATTAAAGCTGATAAAATTTCCTACAAAATAGTTCTTTGCATTTTTTTGTAGGACCAACCATAAGCGAGTTATTGAGTTGAATATAAATAATATTTAACAAAAATTTGCTTTAAAATAAAATGCTTGAAAAACCGAAATTAAACTAAATTAATTGTGTCTAACACTTTAGTAGAGGAAAAAGGAGAAGACATAAAAGTCACTAAATGTTTCAGAGTCGTCTTTAGTCGTCATATTAATAACAATAACATTAATAATAATAATAATAATGGTACTAAATTTGCTTATATGCAAGCGCTTAATTAAGGTAACAGTTTTTTGGTTTCTTGCTTATATCTCGAAAACAGTTACTCCTATTAATTTTTATCTTTTTACTAAAATTAAAGCTGATAAAATTTCCTACAAAATAGTAATTTGCATTTTTCATGTAGGACTAACCATAAGCGAGATGTAAGTTTGAAAATAATTAATATTTAAAAAAAAAGTGCTTTAACAGAAAATGTCTTGTAATTTAAAATACACTTAATTTAATGGGTCCAATACTTTATTAGAAGAAAAAGGGGGTGACCTAAAAGTCACTGAAGTCTTCAGAGTCGATTTTAAATGCTGCATTTTCGTCTTTGACTCAAACATTGAAAACTGAATTACATTTTTGTTCAGTAACAGTTACAGTTTTCTTATTGGTTTTTTGCTTATATCTCGAAAACAGTTAATCCTATCAATTTTTATCTTTTTTTCAAAATTCAAGCTGATAAAATTTTCTACAAAATAGTTATTTGCATTTTTCTTGTAGGACCAACCATAAGCGCGTTATAGAGTTAGATATAAATAATCTTTAACAAAAATTAGCTTCAAAATAAAATGTTTGAAAAACCGAAACTAAACTAAATTAATTAAGACTAACAATTTAGTAGAGGAAAAAGGAGAAGACATAAAATTCACCAAAGTTTTGAGAGTCGTTTTTAGTCGTCATATTAATAACAATAACATTAATAATAATAATACTAATATTACTAAATTTGCTTATATGCAAGCGCATAATTAAGGTAACAGTTTCTTGCTTATATTTCGAAAACAGTTACTCCTATCAATTTTTATCTTTTTACTAAAATTAAAGCTGATAAAATTTCCTACAAAATAGTTATTTGCATTTTTTATGTAGGTTTAACCATAAGCGAGATATAAGTTTGAAAATAATTAATATTTAATAAAAAAGTGCTTTAACAGAAAATGTCTTGTGATTTAAAATACACTTAATTTAATGGGTCCAATACTTTATTAGAAGAAAAAGGAGGTGACCTAAAAGTCACTGAAGTCTTCAGAGTCGATATTAAATGCTGCATTTTCGTCTTTGTCTCAAACATTGAAAACTGAATTACATTTTTGTTCAGTAACAGTTACAGTTTTCTTATTGGTTTTTTGCTTATATTTCGAAAACAGTTACTCCTATCAATTTTTATCTTTTTACTAAAATTAAAGCTGATAAAATTTCCTACAAAATAGTTATTTGCATTTTTCTTGTAGGACCAAGCATAAACGAGTTATAGAGTTGGATATAAATAATATTTAACAAAAATTTGCTTTAAAATAAAATGCTTGAAAAACCGGAATTAAACTAAATTAATTGTGTCTAACACTTTAGTAATGGAAAAAGGAGAAGACATAAAAGTTACTAATTGTTTCAGAGTCGTCTTTAGTCGTCATATTAATAACAATAACATTAATAATAATAATACTAATAGTACTAAATTTGCTTAAATGCAAACGCTTAATTAAGGTAACAGCTCTTTGGTTTCTTGCTTATATCTCGAAAACAGTTACTCCTATCAATTTTTATCTCTTTTTCAAAATTAAAGCTGATAAAATTTCCTACAAAATAGTTCTTTGCATTTTTTTGTAGGACCAACCATAAGCGAGTTATTGAGTTGAATATAAATAATCTTTAACAAAAATTTGCTTTAAAATAAAATGTTCGAAAAACCGATATTAAACCAAATTAATTGGGTCTAACACATTAGTAGAGAAAAAAGAAGAAGACATAAAAGTCACCAAAGTCTTCAGAGTTGTTTTTAGTACTAAATTTGCTTATATGCAAGCGCTTAATTAAGGTAACAGTTTTTTGGTTTCTTGCTTATATCTCAAAAACAGTTACTCCTATTAATTTTTATCTTTTTACTAAAATTAAAGCTGATAAAATTTCCTACAAAATAGTAATTTGCATTTTTCATGTAGGACTAACCATAAGCGAGATGTAAGTTTGAAAATAATTAATATTTAAAAAAAAAGTGCTTTAACAGAAAATGTCTTGTGATTTAAAATACACTTAATTTAATGGGTCCAATACTTTATTAGAAGAAAAAGGAGGTGACCTAAAAGTCACTGAAGTCTTCAGAGTCGATTTTAAATGCTGCATTTTCGTCTTTGTCTCAAACATTGAAAACTGAATTACATTTTTGTTCAGTAACAGTTACAGTTTCCTTATTGGTTTTTTGCTTATATCTCGAAAACAGTTACTCCTATCAATTTTTATCTTTTTACTAAAATTAAAGCTGATAAAATTTCCTACAAAATAGTTATTTGCATTTTTTATGTAGGACTAACCATAAGCGAGATATAAGTTTGAAAATAATTAATATTTTAAAAAAAAGTGCTTTAACAGAAAATGTCTTGTGATTTAAAATGCACTTAATTTATTGGGTCCAATACTTTATTAGAAGAAAAAGGAGGTGACATAAAAGTCACTGAAGTCTTCAGAGTCGTTTTTAAATAATGCATTTTTGTCTTCGTCTCAAACATTGAAAACTGAATTACATTTTTGTTTAGTAACTGTTACAGTTTTCACTTTGGTTTTTTGCTTATATCTCGAAAACAATTACTCCTATCAATTTTTATCTTTCTTTCAAAATTAAAGCTGATAAAATTTCCTACAAAATAGTTATGTGCATTTCTTTTGTAAGACTAACCATTAGCGAGTTATAGAGTTGGATATAAATAATCTTTAACAAAAATTTGCTTTAAAATAAAATGTTTGAAAAACCTAAATTAAACTAAATTAATTGAGTCTAACACTTTAGTAGAGGAAAAAGGAGAAGACATAAAAGTCACTAAAGATTTCAGAGTCGTCTTTAATCGTCAAACTAATAACAATAACCTTAATAATAATAATACTAATAGTACTAAATTTGCTTAAATGCAAACGCTTAATTAAGGTGACAGTTTTTTGGTTTCTTGCTTATATCTCGAAAACAGTTACTCCTATCAATTTTTATCTTTTTACTAAAATTAAAGCTGATAAAATTTCCTACAAAATAGTTTTTTGCATTTTTCATGTAGGACTAACCATAAGCGAGATATAAGTTTGAAAATAATCAATATTTAAAAAAAAAGTGTTTTAACAAAAAATGACTTGTGATTTAAAATACACTTAATTTATTGGGTCCAATACTTTATTAGAAGAAAAAGGAGGTGACTTAAAAGTCACTGAAGTCTTCAGAGTCGTTTTTAAATGCTGCATTTTCGTCTACGTCGCAAACATTGAAAACTGAATTACATTTTTGTTCAGTAACTGTTACAGTTTTCACTTTGTTTTTTTGCTTATATCTCGAAAACACTTACTCCTATAAATTTTTATCTTTTCTTTAAAATTAAAGCTGATAAAATTTCCTACAAAATAGTTATTTGCATTTCTTTTGTAAGACCAACCATAAGCGAGTTATAGAGTTGGATATAAATAATCTTTAACAAAAATTTGCATTAAAATAAAATGTTTGAAAAACCGAAATTAAACTAAATTAATTGAGTCTAACACTTTAGTATAGGAAAAAGGAGAAGACATAAAAGTCACCAAAGTCTTCAGAGTCGTTTTTAGTCGTCATATTAATAACAATAACATTAATAATAATAATACTAATAGTACTAAATTTGCTTATATGCAAGCGCTTAATTAAGGTAACAGTTTTCTTGTTTCTTGCTTATATCTCGAAAACAGTTCCTCCTATCAATTTTTATCTTTTTACCAAAATTAAAGCTAATAAAATTTCCTACAAAATAGTTATTTGCATTTTTCATGTAGGACTAGCCATAAGCGAGATATAAGTTTGAAAATAATTAATATTTTAAAAAAAAGTGCTTTAACAAAAAATGTCTTGTGATTTAAAATACACTTAATTTATTGGGTCCAATACTTTATTAGAAGAAAAGGAGGTGACATAAAAGTCACTGAAGTCTTTAGAGTCGTTTTTAAATGCTGCATTTTTGTCATCGTCTCAAACATTGAAAACTGAATTACATTTTTGTTCAGTAACAGTTACAGTTTTCTTATTGGTTTTTTGCTTATATCTCGAAAACAGTTCAGTGACTTATATGTCACCTCTTTTTTCTTCTAATAAAGTATTGGACCCAATAAATTAAGTGTATTTTAAATCACAAGACATTTTCTGTTAAAGCACTTTTTTTTTAAATATTAATTATTTTCAAACTTATATCTCGCTTATGTTTAGTCCTACATGAAAAATGCAAATAACTATTTTGTAGAAAATTTTATCAGCTTTAATTTGGTAAAAAGATAAAAATTGATAGGAGTAACTGTTTTCGAAATATAAGCAAGAAACCAAAAAACTGTTACCTTAATTAAGCGCTTGCATTAAGAAGTCTTCAGAGTCGTTTTTAAATGCTGCATTTTCGTCTTCGTCTCAAACATTGAAAACTGAATTACATTTTTGTTCAGGAACAGTTACAGTTTTCTTATTGGTTTTTTGCTTATATCTCGAAAACAGTTACTCCAATCAAATTATTTTATCTTTTTTCCAAAATTAAAGCTGATAAAATTTCCAACAAAATAGTTATTTACATTTTTTTTGTAGGACCAACCATAAGCGAGTTATAGAGTTGGATATAAATAATCTTTAACAAAAATTTGCTTTAAAATAAAATGTTTGAAAAACCGAAATTAAACTAAATTAATTTGGTCTAACACTTTAGAAGAGGAAAAAGGAGGCGACGTAAAAGTCACCAAAGTCTTCAGAGTCGTTTTTAATCGTCATATTAATAACAATAACATTAATAATAATAATACTAATAGTACTAAATTTTCTTATATGCAAACGCTTAATTAAGGTAACAGTTTTTTGGTTTCTTGCTTATATCTCGAAAACAGTTACTCCTATCAATTTTTATCTTTTTACTAGAATTAAAGCTGATAAAATTTCCTACAAAATACTTATTTGCATTTTTCATGTAGGACTAACCATAAGCGAGATATAAGTTTGAAAATAATTAATATTTAAAAAAAAAGTGCTTTAACAGAAAATGTCTTGTGATTTAAAATACACTTAATTTATTGGGTCTAATACTTTATTAGAAGAAAAAGGAGGTGACATAAAAGTCACTGAAGTCTTCAGAGTCGATTTTAAATGCTGCATTTTCGTCTTTGTCTCAAACATTGAAAACTGAATTACATTTTTGTTCAGTAACAGTTACAGTTTTCTTATTGGTTTTTTGCTTATATCTTGAAAACAGTTACTCCTATCAAATTTTATTTTTCTTCCAAAATTAAAGCTGATAAAATTTCCAACAAAATAGTTATTTACATTTTTCTTGTTGGACCAAGTATAAACGAGTTATAGAGTTGGATATAAATAACATTTAACAAAAATTTGCTTTAAAATAAAATGCTTGAAAAACCGGAATTAAACTAAATTAATTGTGTCTTCCACTTTAGTAGAGGAAAAAGGAGAAGACATAAAAGTCACTAAATGTTTCAGAGTCGTCTTTAGTCGTCATATTAATAACAATAACATTAATAATAATAATACTAATAGTACTAAATTTGCTTATATGCAAACGCTTAATTAAGGTAACAGTTTTTTGGTTTCTTGCTTATATCTCGAAAACAGTTACTCCTATCAATTTTTATCTTTTTACTAAAATTAAAGCTGATAAAATTTTCTACAAAATAGTTATTTGCATTTTTTTGTAGGACTAACCATAAGCGAGTTATAGAGTTGGATATAAATAATCTTTAACAAAAATTTGCTTTAAAATAAAATGTTTGAAAAACCGATATTAAACTAAATAAATTTGGTCTAACACATTAGTAGAGGAAAAAGGAGAAGACATAAAAGTCACCAAAGTCTTCAGAGTTGTTTTTAGTACTAAATTTGCTTATAAGCAAACGCTTAATTAAGGTAACAGTTTTTTGGTTTCTTGCTTATATCTCGAAAACAGTTACTCCTATCAATTTTTATCTTTTTACTAAAATTAAAGCTGATAAAATTTCCTACAAAATAGTAATTTGCATTTTTTATGTAGGACTAACCATAAGCGAGATATAAGTTTGAAAATAAATAATATTTAAAAAAAAAGTGCTTTAACAGAAAATGTCTTGTGATTTAAAATACACTTAATTTAATGAGTCCAATACTTTATTAGAAGAAAAAGGAATTGACATAAAAGTCACTGAAGTCTTCAGAGTCGATTTTAAATGGTGCATTTTCGTCTTCATCTCAAACATTAAAAACTGAGTTACATTTTTGTTCAGTAACAGTTACAGTTTTTTTATTGGTTTTTTGCTTATATCTCGAAAACAGTTACTCCTATCAATTTTTATCTTTCTTTCAAGATTAAAGCTGATAAAATTTCCTAAAAAATAGTTGTTTGCATTTTTCTTGTAGGACCAACCATAAGCGAGTTATAGAGTTGGATATAAATAATATTTAACAAAAACTTGCTTTAAAATAAAATGTTTGAAAAACTAAAATTAAACTAAATTAATTGTGTCTAACACTTTAGTTGAGGAAAAAGGAGAAGACATTAAAGTCACTAAAGGTTTCAGAGTCGTCTTTAGTCGTCATATTAATAACAATAACATTAATAATAATAATACTAATAGTACTAAATTTGCTTATATGCAAGCGCTTAATTAAGGTAACAGTTTCTTGCTTATATCTCGAACACAGTTACTTCTATCAATTTTTATCTTTTTACTAAAATTAAAGCTGATAAAATTTCCTACAAAATAGTTATTTGCATTTTTCATGTAGGACTAACCATAAGCGAGATATAAGTTTAAAAATAATTAATATTTAAAAAAAAGTGCTTTAACAGAAAATGTTTAGTGATTTAAAATACACTTAATTTATTAGGTCCAATACTTTATTAGAAGAAAAAGGAGGTGACATATAAGTCACTGAGGTCTTCAGAGTCGATTTTAAATGCTGCATTTTCGTCTTCGTCTCAAACATTGAAAACTGAATTACATTTTTGTTCAGTAACAGTTACAGTTTTCATATTGGTTTTTTGCTTATATCTCGAAAACAGTTACTCCTATCAATTTTTATCTTTCTTTTAAAATCAAAGCTGATAAAATTTCCTACAAAATAGTTATTTGCATTTTTCTTGTAGGACCAACCATAAGCGAGTTATAGAGTTGGATATAAATAATATTTAACAAAAACTTGCTTTAAAATAAAATGTTTGAAAAACTAAAATTAAACTAAATTAATTGTGTCTAACACTTTAGTAGAGGAAAAAGGAGAAGACATAAAAGTCACTAAAGGTTTCAGAGTCGTCTTTAATCGTCATATTAATAACAATAACATTAATAATAATAATACTAATAGTACTAAATTTGCTTACATGCAAACGCTTAATTAAGGTAACAGTTTTTTGGTTTCTTGCTTATATCTCAAAAACAGTTACTTATATCAATTTTTATTTTTTTACAAACATTAAAGCTGATAAAATTTCCTACAAAATAGTTATTTGAATTTTTCATGTAAGACTAACCATAAGCGAGATATAAGTTTAAAAATTATTAATATTTAAAAAAAAAGTGCTTTAACAGAAAATGCTTTGTGATTTAAAATACACTTAATTTATTGGGTCCAATACTTTATTAGAAGAAAAAGGAGGTGACATAAAAGTCGCTGAAGTCTTCAGAGTCGATTTTAAATGCTGCATATTCGTCTTCGTCTCAAACATTGAAAACTGAATTACATTTTTGTTCAGTAACTGTAACAGTTTTCACTTTGGTTTTTTGCTTATATCTCGAAAACAATTACTCCAATCATCTTTTATCTATCTTTCAAAATTAAAGCTGATAAAATTTCCAACAAAATAGTTATTTACATTTTTTTTGTAGGACCAAGTATAAACGAGTTATAGAGTTGGATATAAATAATATTTAACAAAAATTTGCTTTACAATAAAATGCTTGAAAAACCGGAATTAAACTAAATTAATTGTGTCCAACACTTTAGTAGAGGAAAAAGGAGAAGACATAAAAGTCACTAAATGTTTGAGAGTCGTCTTTAGTCGTCATATTAATAACAATAACATTAATAATAATAATACTAATAGTACTAAATTTGCTTATATGCAAACGCTTAATTAAGGTAACAGTTTTTTGGTTTCTTGCTTATATATCGAAAACAGTTACTCCTATCAATTTTTATCTTTTTTTCAGAATTAAAGCTGATAAAATTTTCTACAAAATAGTTATTTGCATTTTTTTGTAGGACCAACCATAAGCGAGTTATAGAGTTGGATATAAATAATCTTTAACAAAAATTTGCTTTAAAATAAAATGTTTGAAAAACCGATATTAAACTAAATTAATTTGGTCTAACACATTAGTAGAGGAAAAAGGAGAAGACATAAAAGTCACCAAAGTCTTCAGAGTTGTTTTTAGTACAAAATTTGGTTATAAGCAAACGCTTAATTAAGATAACAGTTTTTTGGTTTCTTGCTTATATCTCGAAAACAGTTACTCCTATCAATTTTTATCTTTTTATTAAAATTAAAGCTGATAAAATTTCCTACAAAATAGTATCTTGCATTTTTTATGTAGGACTAACCATAAGCGAGATATAAGTTTGAAAATAATTAATATTTAAAAAAAAGTGCTTTAACAGAAAATGTCTTGTGATTTAAAATACACTTAATTTAATGAGTCCAATACTTTATTAGAAGAAAAAGGAGGTGACATAAAAGTCACTGAAGTCTTCAGAGTCAATTTTCAATGCTGCATTTTCGTCTTCATCTCAAACATTGAAAACTGAATTACATTTTTGTTCAGTAACAGTTACAGTTTTCTTATTGGTTTCTTGCTTATATCTCGAAAACAGTTACTCCTATCAATTTTTATCTTTCTTTCAAAATTAAAGCTGATAAAATTTCCTACAAAATAGTTATTTGCATTTTTCTTGTAGGACCAACCATAAGCGAGTTATAGAGTTGGATATAAATAATATTTAACAAAAACTTGCTTTAAAATAAAATGTTTGAAAAACTAAAATTAAACTAAATTAATTGTGTCTAACACTTTAGTAGAGGAAAAAGGAGAAGACATAAAAGTCACTAAAGGTTTCAGAGTCGTCTTTAATCGTCATATTAATAACAATAACATTAATAATAATAATACTAATAGTACCAAATTTGCTTACATGCAAACGCTTAATTAAGGTAACAGTTTTTTGGTTTCTTGCTTATATCTCGAAAACAGTTACTTATATCAATTTTTATCTTTTTACTAAAATTAAAGCTGATAAAATTTCCTACAAAATAGTTATTTGCATTTTTCATGTAGGACTAACCATAAGCGAGATATAAGTTTGAAAATAATTAATATTTAAAAAAAAGTGCTTTAACAGAAAATGTTTTGTGATTTAAAATACACTTAATTTATTGGGTCAAATACTTTATTAGAAGAAAAAGGAGGTGACATAAAAGTCGCTGAAGTCTTCAGAGTCGTTTTTAAATGCTGCATTTTCGTCTTCGTCTCAAACATTGAAAACTGAATTACATTTTTGTTCAGTAACAGTTACAGTTTTCTTATTGGTTTTTTGCTTATATCTCGAAAACAGTTACTCCTATCAATTTTTATCTTTCTTTCAAAATTAAAGCTGATAAAATTTCCTACAAAATAGTTATTTGCATTTTTCTTGTAGGACCAACCATAAGCGAGTTATAGAGTTGGATATAAATAATATTTAACAAAAACTTGCTTTAAAATAAAATGTTTGAAAAACTAAAATTAAACTAAATTAATTGTGTCTAACACTTTAGTAGAGGAAAAAGGAGAAGACATAAAAGTCACTAAAGGTTTCAGAGTCGTCTTTAATCGTCATATTAATAACAATAACATTAATAATAATAATACTAATAGTACCAAATTTGCTTACATGCAAACGCTTAATTAAGGTAACAGTTTTTTGGTTTCTTGCTTATATCTCGAAAACAGTTACTTATATCAATTTTTATCTTTTTACTAAAATTAAAGCTGATAAAATTTCCTACAAAATAGTTATTTGCATTTTTCATGTGAGACTAACTATAAGCGAGATATAAGTTTAAAAATTATTAATATTTAAAAAAAAAGTGCTTTAACAGAAAATGTCTTGTGATTTAAAATACACTTAATTTATTGGGTCAAATACTTTATTAGAAGAAAAAGGAGGTGACATAAAAGTCGCTGAAGTCTTCAGAGTCGTTTTTAAATGCTGCATTTTCGTCTTCGTCTCAAACATTGAAAACTGAATAACATTTTTGTTCAGTAACTGTAACAGTTTTCACTTTGGTTTTTTGCTTATATCTCGAAAACAATTACCCCTATCAATTTTTATCTTTCTTTCAAAATTAAAGCTGATAAAATTTCCTACAAAGTAGTTAATTGCATTTCTTTTGTAAGACCAACCATAAGCGAGTTATAGAGTTGGATATAAATAATCTTTAACAAAAATTTGCTTTAAAATAAAATGTTTGAAAAACCGAAATTAAACTAAATTAATTGAGTCTAACACTTTAGTATAGGAAAAAGGAGAAGACATAAAAGTCACCAAAGTCTTCAGAGTCGTTTTTAGTCGTCATATTAATAACAATAACATCAATAAAATAATACTAATAGTACTAAATTTGCTTATATGCAAGCGCTTAATTAAGGTAACAGTTTTTTGGTTTCTTGTTTATATCTCGAAAACAGTTACTCCTATCAATTTTTATCTTTTTACTAAAATTAAAGCTGATAAAATTTCCTACAAATTAGTTATTTGCATTTTTTATGTAGGACTAACCATAAGCGAGATATAAGTTTGAAAATAATTAATATTTAAAACAAATGTGCTTTAACAGAAAATGCCTTGTGATTTAAAATACACTTAATTTATTGGGTCCAATACTTTATTAGAAGAAAAAGGAGGTGACATAAAAGTCACTGAAGTCTTCAGAGTCGTTTTTAAATGCTGCATTTTTGTCATCGTCTCAAACATTGAAAACTGAATTACATTTTTGTTCAGTAACAGTTACAGTTTTCTTCTTGGTTTTTTGCTTAAATCTCGAAAACAGTTACACCTATCAAATTTTATCTTTTTTTCAAAATTAAAGCTGATAAAATTTCCAACAAAGTAGATATTTGCATTTTTCTTGTAGAACCAAGCATAAGCGAGTTATAGAGATGGATATAAATAATATCTAACAAAAATTTGCTTTAAAATAAAATGTTTGAAAAACTGAAATTAAACTAAATTAATTGTGTCTAACACTTTAGTGGAGGAAAAAGGAGAAGACATAAAAGTCTCTAAAGGTTTCAAAGTCGTCTTTAGTCGTCATATTAATAACAATAACATTAATAATAATACTAATAGTACTAAATTTGCTTATATGCAAACGCTTAATTAAGGTAACAGTTTTTTGGTTTCTTGCTTATTTCTCGAAAACAGTTACTTCTATCAATTTTTATCTTTTAACTAAAATTAAAGCTGATAAAATTTCCTACAAAATAGTTATTTGCATTTTTCATGTAGGACTAACCATAAGCGAGATATAAGTTTGAAAATAATTAATATTTAAAAAAAAAGTGCTTTAACAGGAAATGTTTTGTGATTTAAAATACACTTAATTTTATGGGTCCAATACTTTATTAGAAAAAAAAGGAGGTGACATAAAAGTCACCAAAGTCTTGAGAGTCGTTTTTAGTCGTCATATTAATAACAATAACATTAATAATAATAAAACTAATAGTACTAAATTTGTTTATATGCAAGCGCTTAATTAAGGTAACAGTTTCTTGCTTATATCTCGAAAACAGTTACTCTTATCAATTTTTAACTTTATCAAAATTCAAGCTGATAAAATTTCCTACAAAATAGTTATTTGCATTTTTCTTGTAGGACCAACCATAAGCGCGTTATAGAGTTGGATATAAATAATCTTTAACAAAAATTTGCTTTAAAATAAAATGTTTGAAAAACCGAAATTAAACTAAACTAATTAAAACTAACACTTTAGTAGAGGAAAAAGGAGAAGACATAAAAGTCACCAAAGTCTTGAGAGTCGTTTTTAGTCGTCATATTAATAACAATAACATTAATAATAATAATACTAATATTACTAAATTTGCTTATATGCAAGCGCTTAATTAAGGTAACAGTGACTTGCTTATATTTCGAAAACAGTTACTCCTATCAATTTTTATCTTTTTACTAAAATTAAAGCTGATAAAATTTCCTACAAAATAGTTATTTGCATTTTTTATGTAGGACTAACCTGACCTGACCTGACCTGACCTGACCTGACCTGACCTGACCTGACCTGACCTAACCATAAGCGAGATATAAGTTTGAAAATAATTAATATTTAAAAAAAAAGTGCTTTAACAAAAAATGTCTTGTGATTTAAAATACACTTAATTTATTGGGTCCAATACTTTATTAGAAGAAAAAGGAGGTGACTTAAAAGTCACTGAAGTCTTCAGAGTCGTTTTTAAATGCTGCATTTTCGTCTACGTCTTAAACATTGAAAACTGAATTACATTTTTGTTCAGTAACAGTTACAGTTTTCTTATTGGTTTTTTGCTTATATCTCGAAAACAGTTACTCCTATCAATTTTTATCTTTTTACTAAAATTAAAGCTGATAAAATTTCCTACAAAATAGTATTTTGCATTTTTCATGTAGGACTAACCATAAGCGAGATATAAGTTTGAAAATAATCAACATTTAAAAAAAAAGTGCTTTAACAAAAAATGTCTTGTGATTTAAAATACACTTAATTTATTGGGTCCAATACTTTATTAGAAGAAAAAGGAGGTGACATAAAAGTTACTGAAGTCTTCAGAGTCGTTTTTAAATGATGCATTTCCGTCTTCGTCTCAAACATTGAAAACTGAATTACATTTTTGTTCAGTAACTGTAACAGTTTTCACTTTGGTTTTTTGCTTATATCTCGAAAACAATTACTTCTATCAATTTTTATCTTTTTTTCAAAATTAAAGCTGATAAAATTTCCTACAAAATAGTTATTTGCATTTCTTTTGTAAGACCAACCATAAGCGAGTTATAGAGTTGGATATAAATAATCTTTAACAAAAATTTGCTTTAAAATAAAATGTTTGAAAAACCTAAATTAAACTAAATTAATTGAGTCTAACACTTTAGTATAGGAAAAAGGAGAAGACATAAAAGTCACCAAAATCTTCAGAGTCGTTTTTGGTCGTCATATTAATAACAATAACATTAATAATCATAATACAAATAGTACTAAATTTGCTTATATGCAAACGCTTAATTAAGGTAACAGTTTTTTGGTTTCTTGCTTATATCTCGAAAACAGTTACTTCTATCAATTTTTATCTTTTAACTAAAATTAAAGCTGATAAAATTTCCTACAAAATAGTTATTTGCATTTTTCATGTAGGACTAACCATAAGCGAGATATAAGTTTGAAAGTAATTAATATTTAAAAAAAAAGTGATTTAACAGAAAATGTCTTGTGATTTAAAATACACTTAATTTATAAGGCCCAATACTTTATTAGAAGAAAAAGGAGGTGACATATAAGTCACTAAAGTCTTCAGAGTCGATTTTAAATGCTGCATTTTCGTCTTCGTCTCAAACATTGAAAACTGAGTTACATTTTTGTTCAGTAACAGTTTCAGTTTTCTTATTGGTTTTTTGCTTATATCTCGAAAACAGTTACTTCTATCAATTTTTATCTTTCATTCAAAATTAAAGCTGATAAAATTTCCTACAAAATAGTTATGTGCATTTCTTTTGTAAGACCAACCATAAGCGAGTTATAGAGTTGGATATAAATAATCTTTAACAAAAATTTGCTTTAAAATAAAATGTTTGAAAAACCTAAATTAAACTAAATTAATTGAGTCTAACACTTTAGTATAGGAAAAAGGAGAAAACATAAAAGTCACCAAAGTCTTCAGAGTCGTTTTTGGTCGTCATATTAATAACAATAACATTAATAATAATAATACTAATAGTACTAAATTTGCTTATATGCAAGCGCTTTATTAAGGTAACAGTTTTTTGGTTTCTTGCTTATATCTCGAAAACAGTTACTCCTATCAATTTTTATCTTTTTACTAAAATTAAAGCTAATAAAATTTTCTACAAAATAGTTATTTGCATTTTTCTTGTAGGACCAAGTATAAGCGAGTTATAAAGATGGATATAAATAATATTTAACAAAAATTTGCTTTAAAATAAAATGTTTGAAAAACCTAAATTAAACTAAATTAATTGAGTCTAACACTTTAGTATAGGAAAAAGGAGAAAACATAAAAGTCACCAAAGTCTTCAGAGTCGTTTTTGGTCGTCATATTAATAACAATAACATTAATAATAATAATACTAATAGTACTAAATTTGCTTGTATGCAAGCGCTTTATTAAGGTAACAGTTTTTTGGTTTCTTGCTTATATCTCGAAAACAGTTACTCCTATCAATTTTTATTTTTTTACTAAAATTAAAGCTGATAAAATTTCCTACAAAATAGTTTTTTGCATTTTTCATGTAGGACTAACCATAAGCGAGATATAAGTTTGAAAATAATCAATTTTTTAAAAAAAAGTGCTTTAACAAAAAATGTCTTGTGATTTAAAATACACTTAATTTATTGGGTCCAATACTTTATTAGAAGAAAAAGGAGGTGTCTTAAAAGTCACTGAAGTCTTCAGAGTCGTTTTTAAATGCTGCATTTTCGTCTACGTCTCAAACATTGAAAACTGAATTACATTTTTGTTCAGTAACAGTTACAGTTTTCTTATTGGTTTTTTGCTTATATCTCGAAAACAGTTACTCCTATCAATTTTTATCTTTTTTTCAAAATTAAAGCTGATAAAATTTCCTACAAAATAGTTATGTGCATTTCTTTTGTAAGACTAACCATAAGCGAGTTATAGAGTTGGATATAAATAATCTTTAACAAAAATTTGCTTTAAAATAAAATGTTTGAAAAACCTAAATTAAACTAAATTAATTGAGTCTAACACTTTAGTATAGGAAAAAGGAGAAAACATAAAAGGCACCAAAGTCTTCAGAGTCGTTTTTGGTCGTCATATTAATAACAATAACATTAATAATAATAATACTAATAGTACTAAATTTGCTTATATGCAAGCGCTTTATTAAGGTAACAGTTTTTTGGTTTCTTGCTTATATCTCGAAAACAGTTACTTCTATCAATTTTTATCTTTTAACTAAAATGAAAGCTGATAAAATTTCCTACAAAATAGTTATTTGCATTTTTCATGTTGGACTAACCATAAGCGAGATATAAGTTTGAAAGTAATTAATATTTAAAAAAAAAGTGCTTTAACAAAAAATGTCTTGTGATTTAAAATACACTTAATTTATTGGGTCCAATACTTTATTAGAAGAAAAAGGAGGTGACTTAAAAGTCACTGAAGTCTTCAGAGTCGTTTTTAAATGCTGCATTTTCGTCTACGTCTTAAACATTGAAAACTGAATTACATTTTTGTTCAGTAACAGTTACAGTTTTCTTATTGGTTTTTTGCTTATATCTCGAAAACAGTTACTCCTATCAATTTTTATCTTTTTACTAAAATTAAAGCTGATAAAATTTCCTACAAAATAGTATTTTGCATTTTTCATGTAGGACTAACCATAAGCGAGATATAAGTTTGAAAATAATCAACATTTAAAAAAAAAGTGCTTTAACAAAAAATGTCTTGTGATTTAAAATACACTTAATTTATTGGGTCCAATACTTTATTAGAAGAAAAAGGAGGTGACATAAAAGTTACTGAAGTCTTCAGAGTCGTTTTTAAATGATGCATTTCCGTCTTCGTCTCAAACATTGAAAACTGAATTACATTTTTGTTCAGTAACTGTAACAGTTTTCACTTTGGTTTTTTGCTTATATCTCGAAAACAATTACTTCTATCAATTTTTATCTTTTTTTCAAAATTAAAGCTGATAAAATTTCCTACAAAATAGTTATTTGCATTTCTTTTGTAAGACCAACCATAAGCGAGTTATAGAGTTGGATATAAATAATCTTTAACAAAAATTTGCTTTAAAATAAAATGTTTGAAAAACCTAAATTAAACTAAATTAATTGAGTCTAACACTTTAGTATAGGAAAAAGGAGAAGACATAAAAGTCACCAAAATCTTCAGAGTCGTTTTTGGTCGTCATATTAATAACAATAACATTAATAATCATAATACAAATAGTACTAAATTTGCTTATATGCAAACGCTTAATTAAGGTAACAGTTTTTTGGTTTCTTGCTTATATCTCGAAAACAGTTACTTCTATCAATTTTTATCTTTTAACTAAAATTAAAGCTGATAAAATTTCCTACAAAATAGTTATTTGCATTTTTCATGTAGGACTAACCATAAGCGAGATATAAGTTTGAAAGTAATTAATATTTAAAAAAAAAGTGATTTAACAGAAAATGTCTTGTGATTTAAAATACACTTAATTTATAAGGCCCAATACTTTATTAGAAGAAAAAGGAGGTGACATATAAGTCACTAAAGTCTTCAGAGTCGATTTTAAATGCTGCATTTTCGTCTTCGTCTCAAACATTGAAAACTGAGTTACATTTTTGTTCAGTAACAGTTTCAGTTTTCTTATTGGTTTTTTGCTTATATCTCGAAAACAGTTACTTCTATCAATTTTTATCTTTCATTCAAAATTAAAGCTGATAAAATTTCCTACAAAATAGTTATGTGCATTTCTTTTGTAAGACCAACCATAAGCGAGTTATAGAGTTGGATATAAATAATCTTTAACAAAAATTTGCTTTAAAATAAAATGTTTGAAAAACCTAAATTAAACTAAATTAATTGAGTCTAACACTTTAGTATAGGAAAAAGGAGAAAACATAAAAGTCACCAAAGTCTTCAGAGTCGTTTTTGGTCGTCATATTAATAACAATAACATTAATAATAATAATACTAATAGTACTAAATTTGCTTATATGCAAGCGCTTTATTAAGGTAACAGTTTTTTGGTTTCTTGCTTATATCTCGAAAACAGTTACTCCTATCAATTTTTATCTTTTTACTAAAATTAAAGCTAATAAAATTTTCTACAAAATAGTTATTTGCATTTTTCTTGTAGGACCAAGTATAAGCGAGTTATAAAGATGGATATAAATAATATTTAACAAAAATTTGCTTTAAAATAAAATGTTTGAAAAACCTAAATTAAACTAAATTAATTGAGTCTAACACTTTAGTATAGGAAAAAGGAGAAAACATAAAAGTCACCAAAGTCTTCAGAGTCGTTTTTGGTCGTCATATTAATAACAATAACATTAATAATAATAATACTAATAGTACTAAATTTGCTTGTATGCAAGCGCTTTATTAAGGTAACAGTTTTTTGGTTTCTTGCTTATATCTCGAAAACAGTTACTCCTATCAATTTTTATTTTTTTACTAAAATTAAAGCTGATAAAATTTCCTACAAAATAGTTTTTTGCATTTTTCATGTAGGACTAACCATAAGCGAGATATAAGTTTGAAAATAATCAATTTTTTAAAAAAAAGTGCTTTAACAAAAAATGTCTTGTGATTTAAAATACACTTAATTTATTGGGTCCAATACTTTATTAGAAGAAAAAGGAGGTGTCTTAAAAGTCACTGAAGTCTTCAGAGTCGTTTTTAAATGCTGCATTTTCGTCTACGTCTCAAACATTGAAAACTGAATTACATTTTTGTTCAGTAACAGTTACAGTTTTCTTATTGGTTTTTTGCTTATATCTCGAAAACAGTTACTCCTATCAATTTTTATCTTTTTTTCAAAATTCAAGCTGATAAAATTTCCTACAAAATAGTTATTCGCATTTTTCTTGTAGGACCAACCATAAGCGAGTTATAGAGTTGGATATAAATAATCTTTAACAAAAATTTGCTTTAAAATAAAATGTTTGAAAAACCGAAATTAAACTAAATTAATTAAGACTAACACTTTAGTAGAGGAAAAAGGAGAAGACATAAAAGTCACCAAAGTTATGAGAGTCGTTTTTAGTCGTCATATTAATAACAATAACATTAATCATAATAATACTAATATTACTAAATTTGCTTATATGCAAGCGCTTAATTAAGGTAACAGTTTCTTGCTTATATCTCGAAAACAGTTCCTTCTATCAATTTTTATTTTTTTACTAAAATTAAAGCTGATAAAATTTCCTTCAAAATAATTATTTGCATTTTTCTTGTAGGACCAAGTATAAGCGAGTTATAAAGATGGATATAAATATTATTTAACAAAAATTTGCTTTAAAATAAAATGTTTGAAAAACCTAAATTAAACTAAATTAATTAAGTCTAACACTTTAGTATAGAAAAAAGGAGAAAACATAAAAGTCACCAAAGTCTTCAGAGTCGTTTTTGGTTGTCATATTAATAACAATAACATTAATAATAATAATACTAATAGTACTAAATTTGCTTATATGCAAGCGCTTTATTAAGGTAACAGTTTTTTGGTTTCTTGCTTATATCTCGAAAACAGTTACTCGTAACAATTTTTATCTTTTTACTAAAATTAAAGCTGATAAAATTTCCTACAAAATAGTTATTTGCATTTTTCTTGTAGGACCAAGTATAAGCGAGTTATAAAGATGGATATAAATAATATTTAACAAAAATTTGCTTTAAAATAAAATGTTTGAAATACTGAAATTAAACTAAATTAATTGTGTCTAACACTTTAGTGGAGGAAAAAGGAGGACACATAAAAGTCACTAAAGGTTTCAGAGACGTCTTTAATCGTCATACTAATAACAATAACATTAATAATAATAATACTAATAGTACTAAATTTGCTTGTATGCAAACGCTTAATTAAGGTGACAGTTTTTTGGTTTCTTGCTTATATCTCGAAAACAGTTACTCCTATCAATTTTTATCTTTTTACTAAAATTAAAGCTGATAAAATTTCCTACAAAATAGTTTTTTGCATTTTTCATGTAGGACTAACCATAAGCGAGATATAAGTTTGAAAATAATTAATATTTAAAAAAAAAGTGCTTTAACAGAAAATGTTTTGTGATTTAAAATACACTTAATTTATAAGGTCCAATACTTTATTAGAAGAAAAAGGAGGTGACATATAAGTCACTAAAGTCTTCAGAGTCGATTTTAAATGCTGCATTTTCGTCTTCGTCTCAAACATTGAAAACTGAGTTACATTTTTGTTCAGTAACAGTTTCAGTTTTCTTATTGGTTTTTTGCTTATATCTCGAAAACAGTTACTCCTATCAATTTTTATCTTTCTTTCAAAATTAAAGCTAATAAAATTTCCTACAAAATAGTTATTTTCATTTTTTTTGTGGGACTAACCATAAGCGAGTTATAGAGTTGGATATAAATAATATTTAACAAAAACTTGCTTTAAAATAAAATGTTTGAAAAACTAAAATTAAACTAAATTAATTGTGTCTAACACTTTAGTAGTGGAAAAATGAGAAGACATAAAAGTCACTGAAGTTTTTAGAGTCGTTTGTAAATGCTGCATTTTCGTCTTCGACGACAGTTACTGAACAAAAATGTAATTCAGTTTTCAATGTTTGAGACGAAGACGAAAATGCAGCATTTACTGTCACCTCCTTTTTCTTCTAATTAAGTATTGGACCCAACAAATTAAGTGTATTTTAAATCACAAGACATTTTCTGTTAAAACTCATTTTTAATTATTAATTATTTTCAAACTTATATCTCGCTTATGGATAGTTCTACATGAAAAATGCAAATAACTATTTTGTAGGAAATTTTATCTCCTTTAATTTTGGTGAAATGGCAAAAATTGATAGGAGTAACTGTTTTCGAGATATAAGCAAAAAAAAAACTGTTACCTTAATTAAGCGCTTGCATATAAGCAAATTTAGTACTACTAGTATTGTTATTATAAATGTTATTGTTATTAATATGACGACTAAAGACAACTCTAAGACTTTAGTGACTTTTATGTCTCCTCCTTTTTCCTCTACTAAAGTGTTAGACACAATTAATTTAGTTCAATTACAGTTTTTCAAACATTTTATTTTAAAGCAAATTTTTGTTAAATATTAAAAACTATAAAATGGCTTAGATTGCCTAAAAACACAGATCACACATGATCTTTTGCATAGAAATGAGAAAACGTTCATGTAACACAAAATAAGCTCCATTTTTCCTTATTAAAAGTATTATTATTATTATTACTTTTATTAATATTACTATTATTATTATTATTATTATTATTATTATTATTATTATTATTATTAAAATTATTATTTTTATTATTATTATTATTATTATTATTATTAACTTTTGTATAGTAAATGTTTTTATACCAGTTTTAAAATGAGTTATTAATTTTAGACAATTTCTTGCCTAAAAACACAGATCACAGATGATCTCTTGCATAGAAATGAGAAAACGCTCATATAACACAAAATAAGCTTCATTTTTGCTTAGAAATCTAAGCTTACTTTTATTACTACTATTATTATTATTTTTATTATTATTATTATTATTACTATTATTTTTATTATTATTATTACTATTATTATTATTATTATTATTATTAATATTATTAATATTATTATTATTAAAAACCGATTATAACTTTTGCATAGTAAATGTTTTTATACCAGTTTTAAAATGAGTTATTAATTTTAGACAATTTCTTGTCTAAAAACACAGATCACAGATGATCTCTTGCATAGAAATGAGAAAACGCTCAGATAACACAAAATAAGCTTCATTTTTCTTTATTAAAAGTATTATTATTATTATTGTTATTACATTGGTTACTATTACTATTATTATTATTATTATTATTATTATTATTATTATTATTAATATTATTATTATTATTATTATTAACTTTTATATAGTAAATGTTTTTATACCAGTTTTAAAATGAGTTATTAATTTTAGACAATTTCTTGCCTAAAAACAGATGACAGATGATTTCTTGCATAGAAATTAGAAAACGCTTATATAACACACAAAATAAGCTTCATTTTTGCTTAGAAAACTAAGCTTACTTTTATTACTATTATTACTTTTATTATTATTATTATTATTATTATTATTATTATTATTATTATTATTATTGTTATTATTATTATTATTATTATTATTATTAAAAAATTATATTAAACAGACAGAAAACGTCGTATTCTGACACAAAAAAACGAATTACGTTATAGACTTGACGAGAGCGGCGTATCTCGGACTCTTATAGGACTCTTATAGGGTCAAAATGTATCTGTTTGGATTAAAACAAATTATTTTTGTTGTCTCTCAGTCTGAATTGTTCATCAGTTCAAACAAAAACGGCTTATTTTAGACGATCTTTTGGCTTTGAACAAGAAAACTTACATCGAACAGACTAAAAACGTATTAATCTGGCATAAAAGAGCAATTTATGTATCACTTTAAATAAAGGCAGCTAATCCTATTCGTTTCATTGCTTAAAATAGACAAAATTGTTAATAAATCTAACAAAAACGCTGTATTCTAGCACAAAATACTAATTACATTATAGTTTCGACGAGAATAGCTTATTTGGAATGATTCTATGCTTTCAAACGAGTAAATTTTTATTAAACAGATGCCAAACATCATGTTTTGTTCTATAAAGACATTTTATATTGCAGTTTGTATTAAAACAAAATATTTTCGTTGATTCTTTGTTAGAAGCAGCAAACCTAGCATTAAAGAATCTGAAAACTTTGTATTCGGACACAAACCATCGAATTTTGTATCAGTTTAGACAAAAACGGTTGATTTTCGACAATATTTTGCTTTGAACAAGAAAACTTATATCAAACTGACTAAAAACGTCTTATTTTAGCACAAAACAAAAGATCTGCGTTACAGCCTTAACGAGAGCTGTGAATTTCAAACGGTTCTATGCTTTGAAACGAGTAAACTTTCACTGAACAGAGAAAAAACATCTTATTTCGCCTTTTAAAAACGATTCATGCCCCA